>NW_016817272.1:50399-148213 GCF_001698545.2 Rhinopithecus bieti | reverse complement strand
ACACGTATGTTTATTGCGGCACTATTCACAATAGCAAAGACTTGGAATCAACCCAAATGTCCATCTGTGACAGACTGGATTAAGAAAATGTGGCACATATACACCATGGAATACTATGCAGCCATAAAAAAGGATGAGTTTGCGTCCTTTGTAGGGACATGGATGCAGCTGGAAACCATCATTCTTAGCAAACTATCACAAGAAGAGAAAACCAAACACCGCATGTTCTCACTCATAGGTGGGAACTGAACAATGAGATCACTTGGATTCGGGAAGGGGAACATCACACACTGGGGCCTATCATGGGGAGAGGGGAGGGAGGAGGGATTGCACTGGGGAGTTATACATGATATAAATGATGAATTGATGGGTGCTGATGAGTTGATGGGTGCAGCACACCAACATGGCACAAATATACATATGTAACAAACCTGCACGTTATGCACATGTACCCTAGAACTTAAAGTATATAAAAAGAAAAAAAAAAGAGGTTGTATTTTTTTATTTTTATTTTTTTTGAGACGGAGTCTGGCTCTGTCGCCCAGGCTGGAGTGCAGTGGCCGGATCTCAGCTCACTGCAAGCTCCGCCTCCCAGGTTTATGCCATTCTCCTGCCTCCGCCTCCCGAGTAGCTGGGACTACAGGCGCCCGCCTTGTCGCCCAGGTAGTTTTTTGTATTCTTTAGTAGAGACGGGGTTTCACCGTATTAGCCAGGATGGTCTCGATCTTCTGACCTTGTGATCCGCCCGTCTCGGCCTCCCAAAGTGCTGGGATTACAGGCTTGAGCCACCGCGCCTGGCCAGTTGTATTTTTTTTTATACTGTGAGAGTTGTTGAATGTTTATGTCTTCACACATGTACTATAAATAGATTTCTTTAGTTACTGCAGGGAGGATCAATTTGTTAGGTCCAATACAGGAATTACCATTTAATTAGGAAACTATGCAGAAGTTCAAGGAAGAAATGTATGTTAAATAACTGTAGGAATGTGGAGAGCATGTACATTGTAAATCCTAGGTCAACATGAAAAGACACAGAAAAAGAAGCATAGTTAATAAGCCAATAGTGGAGACAAAATGAAATCATAAAAAGCTCAAGTAATCCAGGCTGAAATAGAATGAAAAAAGGAAGAAAAATATAGATGGAACAAATAAAAGCAACAAACTAGTGGTAGATTTCAATCCAAACACATCAATAATAACATTACATGTAAATTGCCTGAAACACCAATTAAAATCCAAACTCATTAACTTTTCATGTTAATGATCCTGTCCTCCTCTCTCCTCAGACTCACTTGATGGCGCCACTATCTGCTAGGGACACCCAAACCAGGAACCCGTGATACACAGTGGACTCTTCCCTCTACCTCACGTTCAGAACCTCTCAATACTCAGTCACCAAATCCTCCTTATTTTACCTTGTTAAGTAGATCTCAAATGTGAATCCTCTCTGTGTTCTTACTATTATTTGGCATACTGTAGGTACTGATGATTTCTTTCTTGAACTTCTGCAGTCTCCTAACTAACCTAAATGGTAATTCCAGTGCTGGGCCTGCCAAACTGATCTTCCCTGCAGCAAGTAAAGACTGAGTACTAGATGTTTTATATAATATTACACAAATTCTTACATATTGTGAAGACTTAGATATTCAAATTCCTCATAAACTTTGTGCTATTGCTATCAGACGTTTACATTTTACATGGGTTATAAATCTCACTGCTACAATTTTGCTTCAAGTAGTCAATTACATTTTAGAGTCACTTAAAATTAAGAAAAATGTGTTTTTTAATATTAATCTTTATTTTTACTATTTTCAGAGTTCTTCATATCTCTGTGTAGATAAAATTTCTGGTCTAGTTTCACATTCCTTCTGTCAGAAGAACTTTCTTTAATGTTTCTTGAAGTATAGGTCTGCTGGTAAGGAATTCTCCCATTACAAAAATTTTGAGTAGTCTTTATTTTATCTTCATTTTAAACAGGTATTTTTGCTAGATATAGAATTCTGGGTGGTAGTTTTCCCCCCAGCTGGCTTTGAAGATATGTTTTATCTTCTGACTTTAATTACTTCAGACAAGAAGTCACCTATAATTCTTGTCTTTACCTCTTTATATTAATTTTTTAAATGACAGAATAGTTGTACATATTCATGGGGCTACATGGTGATGTCTCACTACATATAGTTATCAGATCAGGGTAACTGGCCTATCTATCATCCATAGCATTTATACTTTTTTTGTGTTAGGATCATTCAATATTCTCTTAGTTATCTGAAACCATATATTATTATTAACTATGGTAATTCTACAGTGATATGGAACACTAGAACTTATTCTAGTTCTATCTAGCTGTAATTTTGTATTTTAAACAATTTCTCTGATTTAATGTGTTCACATATTTTTCCACTGGCTTCCTTCAATTTCCTCTTTACCTTTATTTGCTACTTTGAGTAAGTTATATCTAGCTTTTTAAAATTTATTCTGCTTCAGGTTATTTAAGAATTTTGGATCTATAGTTTGATGCTTTCATTATTTTTGGAGAATTCTGACTATTATTCAGAGATTTCTTTTGCCCATTCTCTCTTCTTCTGTAACTTCAATCACATATATTTTAGACTATTTGATGTTGTCCCATTGTTCTTAAATACTTTGTTCTCCCCTTCCACTTTCTTTGTTCTTTTCTTATTGATTTTCACTTTGGGCAGTTTTTATTGATCTATCTTCAAATTACCTAATTCTTCCTCTGGCTATGTAAAGTCTATGATTCCTATAATTAAATCTGTGAATTACTATTGTGATTTATTTCCCTCACACACTTCTACTTGAACCTTGCTTACAGTTTTTATCTTTCTGTGAAATCACTCAACTGTTCATCTCTGTTGCCCACTTTTTTCCCCTGGAAATTTTAACCTATTAATAATGGTTATTTAGTAGGGAGAATTTTTTTGTAGTATTTATTTTGAAGTCATTTAAAACCCATACTGAAGTTGCAAAAATAAGACAGAAGTTTCCCATGTACACTTTACCTGGTCAATATCAGTATAATGATGAAAACCAAGAAATTGACATTGGCATAATACTGTTAACTAAACTATAGAATTGTTTGGACATCACCAGTTTTTACAAGCATTTTATATATCAATGAAATTTAATCTCAAATACATATAAGGTCATGTCACTAATACCACAGTCGGGATAGAGAACTGTTCTACAACTATCAAGATATTCCCTTGTGCTATCCCTTTATAGCCACACTCCCTACCCACCCATTTCCTAGCAAATACTAATCTGTTCTTTATCATTATAGTATTGGCGATTTTAAGAATCTTATATAAATGGAATTTCAAAATATGCGACCTTTAAAAATTAGCTTTAAAAATTCATCATAATGCCTTTGAAATTCTCCTAAGGTGTGTGTATCGTTTGCTTGTTCTTTCTTATCGCCAAATAGTTTTAAATTGTATAAATGTATCACAATATGTTTATTCACTCACCGAAATACATTTGTGTTGTTTTCAAACGTGGCTGATACAAACATGGTTGATACAAACATTCATGTACAGGTTTTTGTGTGAACATAAGTTTTCATTTCCCTAGGGCGAATACTCAGGAGTGGAATTGTTGGGCCACAGAGTAAGTAAATATATGTTTAGCTTCATAAAAAACTGCCCAGCAGTGTTTTATGCTGCACCACTGTGTACTCCCACCAACAATGTGTGAGAGAGACTGTGGTTCCACATACTTGCTAGCACTCAGGACTGTCAGTGTGTTTTCTTTTAGTTGTTCTACTAGGTATGTAGTGACATTTCATCATGGCTTTATTTTGCATTTCTCTAATGACTAATCAGGTTGAACATCTTGTTTTTCTCAATTTGTTCATTTTTCTTTTCTTTAGAAATGATTTCAACTTTAATTTAGATTCAGGGGGTACGTGTGCAGGCTTGTTACATGGGTATATTGTGTGATGCTGAGATTTGGGGTACGATAGATCCCATTACACAGGTACTGAGCAGTGCCCAGTAGCTAGTTTTGCATCCCTTTCTCTAGTCCTTCTTTTTCCTCTCTATTGTTGCTATCTTTATGTCCATGTGTATCCAAGGTTTAGCTCCCACTTACAAGTGAGAACATACAGCATTTGGTTTTCTGTTTCTGCATTAATTCACTTAGGATAATGGCCTCCAGATGCACCCATGTTGCTGTAAAGAACATGATTTTATTCTTTTTTATGACTGCATGGTATTCCATAGTGTATATGTACTACATTTTTTAAAAATCCAATCCATTGATTGGCATTTAGGTTGATTCCATGTCCTCGCTATTGTGAATATACATAGAGCTATGATGAACATATGAGTGCATGTGTCCTTTTGGGAGAACAGTTTGCTTTTGTTTGGGTATATACCTAGTAATGGGATTGGTAAGTCAAATGGCAGTTAAGTTTTTTGAGAACTCTCCAAACTGCTTTCAACAGTGGATGAACTAATTTACATTTCCATTAATAGTGTATAAGCTCTTGAACATTTTTTAAAGTGCTTCTTTGCCATCCATATATCTTCTTTCATGAAGTATTTTAATGTATTTTTCCTATTCATTGTAATTGTTTTATTTAAAGTCCCTGACTAATAGCTCCAACATTGGAGTCATGTCTCTGTTTGGTTCTGTTGATTGCTTTGGCTGTCAACAGTGGGCTGTATTTTCTTTTTGAGTCTCATACATTTTGATTAAATGGCAAACATTTTGTGTACAAGATCATCAGATATTAAGATACATACTATTTATTCATGGAAATGGGCATACTTCTTTAAGGTTGTTAGAGTGGAATGTTAAATCAATCTACTTAGGATTGAGTTTTGTTGTTAGTAGGGTCATCCTCAGCCTCCTATGGGCTTCAAATTTTTCTTTGGATTTTCTATTAGCATAGTAGCTGAGGTGCTAAAGGGTTTTAATGGCCCACTTTCTGCTTTCAGCTGCACCTGTTTTGCTGTAATACTGCTACTGCTTGTTACCCAATGCTTGCTACTGGTGGTTTTAGGGCTTCTCTTTTGTCCCAGTTCAGCCACAGACCCATACAGGCCTGTGTGCCTGGGCCTCAGGGGTGGGGCATTCTCAGTGTTCCAATTCCTCCTCCCCATGAAAATCAAACTCCTGCCTTGTATCTGTGGTGGGTGTTACATATGAGAGAGTTTCATGCCCTTCCCTAGAAGCAGGAGATTTCCAGTGGTATTGGTGTTACCATTTCTGGCCTCTATCTCCAAGGGATGGGGTTTTCTCAGTCATTTATCTGCCTTCATTAGTGCTCTGGTGGGGCAACAGTGTTTGGTCCCGCACTGGCTTAAGGTTTTTGTTTGTGAAAGTGTCTAGGAAGAAGAGTGGTATTTCATACCTTTCCCATAGGTATGGTCTAAACTCTCCTGCACACTTACGTATAGTCTCTGTAACAACTACTCAAATCTGCCATTGTAGAGTGGAAGCAGCCATAGGAAATTCTGTAACTGGATGGGTCTGGCTGTATTCCAATAAAACTTTATTTATAAAAATAAGCTGCAGGATGGATTTGGCTTACAGAATTGAGTTTGCAGACCTCTGGTCTAGAGAATGAATTCCAAATGTCCTACTGTGACTTTCCTTCTTCTCAAGTCTGATATTTTCTCATTCTATTTTAAATTCATACTTTAAGAGAAACCCTTTCAACCAGCACATTAATAATAGCAGCTGGTTAACTGCTTAAAACATTGGTTAAAGAAATAAAGCATACATACGAATCTACCCTAAAACATTTTAATAAAAACATAAACATGCATTTGTCATTTCTTTAATGTAGAGCCAAGACTTCGATTTGGTTTGATTCTTTTTTGCATAAAAAACACCCATAATTTATCTTGTATAATTTCCAGTTTGGGTTTCTTTAAATTGGGGTAATCAGTTGACATACCAGCAAAGCAATGTAAGGCAGAATCTCATTGCAGAGATTTTTATAATGTTCCTTCATCTTTCATAGTTGTATCTCCTGAGCTTAGCAGTTTACTGAAATAAAAGGCCAGTCATTCTAAAGGGAAAGCATCAATTGACAGGTTTGTTACGTCTAATAATATCCTGCTAGTCATGGGAGTTTAGTTAGTCAGGGTGTTTGCAGAGAGAATGGAGAGCATTGAGTAATAGTTGAGGCAGTGAAGAAGATGCAGTTGAGGGAGTTTCCTTGACCATACCCAGCTGTTTACTCTGCCATACCATTTCTTTATGCTGCTCCGTTGGTTGGGAAGCTCTTTATACACCTCTGCCTGAAGAATATCCATTTCCTCAGGGTTTAATTCAAGGTTACCTCCTTTATAACACCTTTTCTGAGTGCTGAGATTGGCTTGGTTATTCCCACTTCTGTGTATCTTCCTACCCTACTATTATAGTACCTATAATACATTATCACATTATTTTTTTTGTATTTCTTTCCTATTCCACTATACTATGGGATAACAGAGATTATTATTTTTAATTCAACTCTACCTCCTCAAGCCCTATAACTGTGATATTACATAGTAACAGCTTGGTAAATGTCCTTTAAATGAAGTGTGCATTATTACTGCTGTTGCTTGATTGGCTGATTGTAGCATGGGTGACTTCATACAGCAGATGGAACCACATTAATCATCTTGTTCAATGAATATTAAAATAATGATTACAGAATCAAGTTGCTGGAAGGAAGATTGTGATTGAAAATTTTGATCCCTAAGCAGATTTCTAAAAGAGCTCCCTGGATTTTAAGATCTCTGCTAGATTGTAAGCTTCTGATTGGCAGTGGCTGTGCCTTGCTTATGTTTATAATTTTATCTTTTTTCATAGTGTCTGGCAAGATACTCAGTGTTTGCTAGATAAAGGAAGAAATGTTGTCCAATTAAACATATTTGCAAACTTCCTTAAAACACAAAGGTCACTAGGGTAGGATTCACCCTGTGTGAAGGGCAAGTTGAATCCCATGTCTTAGATTCCTGCTTGCGCTCAGTTGCTGTTCGCACTTTCCCCTGCAGAGCAGAGCTGTAGAATAATGAATACATAGCAAGCTGAGAAACTCTTTTTCTTGACATGACTCATACATGAACATTTGTCACACTGGATAAGGGAGATATTGAATGCAAACACAATTTTTTATGAAGACATTGAAATTTCTGATAATATAAGATCATTTTATCCTTAATTGTGGTATTACGGGTGACCTCTGGCTTTCCTGGAGGGACACTGTGGGTAACAATATCAACTGTATCTGAAAGTATGCAATGCTTCCAGCTCAACTCAATGTCTCTAGTGTTGTTTTTAAAGTGAGAGGGTGTGTATAATAATAGCTTGCTTGCTTTTGATTGCACAAGAGACTATTTTTGATATTGCTAAGGGTCCCTCTTCTACTTTTCTTTTTTAATCACTGAATACTGAGGACACTCTAAATGGAACAAGTCTTGAAGAACTTGTGTGAAACTTTGTTTAATGATAGAACTGAATGGCCCAACCTGATGTCGGGCACTTAGCCAATTAAAATTATTTCTCCAAAAGTATATGTCTATGTTTTGGGCTCATTTTACAATAGTAATATGATTCTGGCACTGTGCCCTTCACCAAGATGAAGTACCAGCTGAGCCTAATGGTCTAAACTGTCAACTCCCCGGCTCTTTATTAATCCTGGGGAAGTGGCTCGCACTTCAGTCATTACTGCTCAATTAGGTAAATAATCATCACATTTATTCTCATTAGAGCACTCTCTTCACAGAAAGCTTTGGTCCTGAGATTTTCAATTAGTCTTAACAAGTTACAAATGCCACTAGTGTCTCCCTTTCTCTGTTAGTCCCCCCAATCAAATAAAAATCTTGTGTCTAATTAAGGAAACCCAAGTCCTCATAAAACTTACTCTCTTTGCCTCTGTTGTATTCAGAAACCAAGAAGCTCATGAAGTGAGGCCAACTGGCCTACCTGAGTTGTTGGTTATTGCTGGGCGAGGAAAAAGTCCTGCACTCAAAAGCACAAGCATCGGGTTCCGCAAGAACAAATGTTTTCTCGAAACAAGGCATTGAGCCTCTGTTATTTCTCCTCCTCACTCCACTTAAGGGAACATTTCTTGAGGCATGGTAGCATGCAGTTATCATTGCACAAGATGTATATCATTGCACAGCGGGAAGCTCAAACTGACTCTGAGTGTAAGTGTAAGGCATAGACAACTTTTTTTTTTTTCTTTTAAAGGGTGCTATTTTCCTAATAAAAAGAATTCACAGAAATGATCTACGATGTTTAGAAATCCAAGGGAAGGAGAGGAGAGTTCCGTTTTCACTTACCCAAGACGCAAGCTCTTCAAATGTCTTTTTCCCTTTGCCCAAGGAGAGCTAAGTGGTAGCAGGCTGAGATGGAAGTGGTAAATTGTAACAAAAAATATTTGTTTCTCATCTCATTCTGCTGCAATCAGGTACAGGCTTGTACAGAGGGAAGTGAGGCAGACATAGAGATATGCTGCTCAGATCCCCCCTTCAGGAACGACCTTGCTGTCCAGCTGTGAGGAATATGGTTTGCTGACATCCTTCAGCTGTTAGATTCCTCAGTGTTTAGCTGGGATCACGCTATTCTTGGTACAACCTCTACCAATGACTAAGTTCCAGTAGAAAGGTCCAGTCATTTATACCCAACATGGAAATCCTAAAGGATTCCTGAGCTGGCAGAGACTGTCAGGTTAATGTCAGGCTCTGATGGGTCCTCCGGCCCAATCTTACTTCTTCCCTTTGCTTTCAAGGTGTGACGTCTCCCCAAATTTTTGTATACTGATTCTGTTTCAGCATCTGCTTCCCAGAGAATGCAGTGTGAAGCAGGAGGTAAGGGAGGAAGGGGCCCAAGATAATTTCATTTTCTAGGGATGGTCTTTGTGGTTGCCTCTGTTGCATAATGTACAATCTTAGTAAAAATCCCATTTATTCAAAACTAAAGCCAGTGAGAAAGCTACTAGGATGCTAGAGATTACTATGTGATGATGACTGCTGAGTCTGTCTGCCAAGTAACCTACATGCCCATCCTTAGGCATCACACTGGCTCCTCTTAGAGGTCTGTAAGAATCACTGATTCTTTGTAGAGATGTTATTGAGGACATTTTAGTGCTGTTTCATCAAAGTACTGAAGAGAAAGCTCCACAGTATCCATTTTCTTGATCAAGAAACATCTTGCTGTGCATTTCCCTCAAGCTTACAACAAATTATATTCTTGTAATTTGTTTTGCCATTAGTTTTAGCCTATAACTAGGAAGCACCAAAAAAAAAAGATTGGTTGCGGTAACTTTGCAGTAACTCAAAGCCTAAATATGATTTTTTTCCTCTGCAGTTATGATTTAATATTTTCCATGCCCTTTCTATTTCATTTTTTATTTTTCATTGTGTTGGGTATGTTCTTACATTCATTGGCAGGACACAGCATGGCTACTGGAGCCTGACCGTGGGATTTTGAATGTTGGCTCTGCCACATGACAGCTCTGCTATCTTGGGCTTGCTACCGACCACACCGAATCCCAGGTTCTTTGTAAAATTGTAATAATAAGAATGCCTGATTTACAGGGCTACTGTGAAGGTTAAATAAGATAGTACATGTAAAATGCTTGCCCTATAAAACCTGGGTACCTGTTGTTGGTGCTGAATAGGGGCAATAACTAGACAGAGAGCTGCAAGAACTGAGGATGAGAGGGTGTGTCTTAACGTAAGTCCTAGGCTCCTTGCCAACTTGCTAGAACAATGTTTTCTGCAAAAATTGACACATAAGAGGTAGAGGCTTTGTTTAAACTAGATCTACAATGAACACTGGCTATTTTATTTGCTATAATGCATGCCAGCTAATCCAATATATTTGATTAACACACTTGATCAATCTAATATATTAGATTCCCTCTATGGAAACAGTGGTGATTGAATTAACTGATGGCCACTAAGGTGAAAAGAACTAAGCCAATCCTTGAGAGACTAGAACACAAGATAGATTAGTTCAGGGATTGGACCACTATTTTGTTAACAGGATTGCTACTTATGGGGTAATTCTGTGTTAGGATAGATGGTCCTGTGCAGGAAATTTGACATGCCTGGACTGTGCTTACTAAATGCCAGAAGTAACCCCTGCTGCCCCAGTCTTTGTGATAACTCCAAATATCCCACCATTTCCAAATGCCCCGGGACTGCCTCCTGTTAAGAACCATTGAGGTGTGGAAGGACATCTAGTGGTAGATTGGGAATATGATCCGGCGTCTCTAGGTCAGTTCCAGTTTATACCCGCCATGATTATGCCTGTGGCCCTTTCTCTCAAATATGCCCTGGTTTACTTGGCTCATTGGAGATGGCTGATTCCAGGCTTGGGGCTGGGAAAAGGACAAGATAAGCCTGGAACATCATGTTGTTCTGGCAAGTGAGGACATCCCCCAAAATGCTGAGAAACATGTCAACAGGAACATGCACCAAATTGTAGGGCTCTTCCTGACCCCAGTCAGCAATCTAGGCATAAAAAGTAATAACTATGGCAACCAATTATAACCCATGGAATAAAACAAGAATCTATGATATAAATTTAAAAATAGGAGAGAAGGGAAGGTTCTTCTTTAAAGTAGAGAGACTACTAATAAGTATAGAAGAAATAATGAAATTAGAAAAATCATCATTTGGAACCCTTTATAGCATTGACTCAGACAGGAATCTACACTGTGTGCTAAGTGTTTTGAGTGAAAGTTTAAGGAGTATCAGGATGGTTATATACTCTTAAAATACTTGTCTGTTGCAAAAGGAAAAAGAGTATCTTTACAGTGCAGAAATCTGACAATAACATCACTAGTAATGGGACAAATTGATATACTGTGTCTGCTGATAATATATACTAAGAGGAACAAAGCATCATTCCTGGTGTATAACTCCCAAAAGCACATAGCCTCAATCTATTCAGAAGGAAACATTACACAAACCCAAAGTGAGAGAAAATCCACAAAATATCTAACCTGTGCTATTTAAAAATGTTGATGTCATAAGATACAAAGAAAGACCAAGGAACTGTTCTAAGTCAAAGAACACTAAAAGTACATGGCGACTGAATACAATACATGATTCAGGGTTTTCTTGTGCTAAAAAAGATGTTCTTGGGATAAGTGGTGACATTTAAAGCAGGTTTGCTGATTACATGGGGCATTTTTAGATGGATGGATAGGTAGATAGGTAGGTATTATAGATAGACTGATAGAGGAAATAGAGGAAATGATAAAGCAAATATGAAAAATATTAACATTTCAGGAATATGTGTACAGGGTCCATGGGGGTATTTGTACTACTCTTAAAGATTTTCTGTAAACCTGAAATTACGTCAAAACAAGAAGCTAAAAATAAAAAATGTCCTGGTTGGGAAGACACATGATATGGTTGCTCAACCCATAGGGGAAGAGCTGGCAGAATATGATGGCTGTGACCTCTGCACAGTACTGAAGATATGGGCAACATGTTGAGCAAGGGCTGCTGTTATATTGAGAAGTGAGCTTTAGTATTGTTCAGTAAGTCTCTTCTCGTTCAGACCAGTATAGGCTTTCCTGGTAAGCTACTGTGCAATGTATGTGTTAATTATTAGCTCAGAGAGAGATTCAGCAAGTGAGCTTATATCTGTTCCCACGAAACATCACAAACTTGACACTCTCTGGGGAGGTCTAGGACTCGGAAATATAGATGCTAGTGAGAGCAAACAGACATAACAGATAACACAAAGTGCCTACCACATGCTAACCACTGCTGCAGGCACTTCCTATAGAATAACTAATTTAATCATCACCATAACTTTATGGGATAGATGATATTTTTGCAACCTCCATTTTACAGATGAGGAAACTGAAACATAGACCTGGTGAATAACTCACCCAAGTGTTAGTATGGAGGGGAGCTGGGATTGAAACACCAGTTAGGGTCATTCCAGAGGATGATTGCTCTGTTTGCCACTCTACTCTTCTGCTACCTGAGGGGCTCTGAGCAGTGAAAATCTTCTTTCCAGATTGTGCTTATAAAGCAAGCGAGGTGTCTGGGATTAGACCACTAGGAGAGTCTGAGCTGTTGCACCCCATATTGGGGCAAAGTGAGTTGTTTGTGCTGAGTGGGGAATGGAGCCAAAGCTCAGAGGAGACATCACAAGGTAAGAGCAGATATGCAGAGCAGACTAGCAGAACAGTTGCATGGCCGAAGAAAGTTGGAGGGTTGGGCTTAGGTTGGGTCACTAGATAGCAGAGTGAGAGGAAGCAATGCCCAGCCTAGTGGGTGGCTGATCAAGGCAGAAACTGGGGGGTCAGTGTAAGAACAGGCTGGGCTTCAGAGCCAGAACTCACACACAAAATATGGTGGATTTATTCCTTGGAAAGGCTGTGTGTTCCAGTGTGTCTCATAAGCCTTGGCCTCATCTTTCTGGTGGCACTCACCTTTCCCAAAAAGTAGCTAAGCCTCATCTTTGTCACTAACGAAGCGGAGAACAAACACTGGCTGACACCTGCATCCCAGGCTGTGTGCTAGGTATTTCACATGTATTATCTTACTTAATGCAGTGTTTTGAATAAGTGTACCTGAGTCAAACTGCCTACTGTGCACATATGTATTAGGTTGGTACAAAAGTAATTACCGTTTTTGCCACTAAAAGTAATGGCAATTACTTTTGCATCAACCTAATAGAAGGAGTGACTATTCAAAATGTGCGCTCAACTTTCAGTTCAGTGAAATTTGGATTGTATATTGCAGCTTGATGCAATTATAATTAAATAGAATAATACAATTAGATAATTATTTACTCTAAATGCAATACAAATATAGGTACTCAAAACATCACAGGTATTAGAAAAAGCAGGCATGCTGTCATCGAACCAGCATGGCAACTTTTGCATACAACAGGAAGCGTCAAACGCAATGAACTATGGAGGCCAGCTTAGGCACAATTATAGACATAATTTCTTAATCATCATAACTATCTGAAAAGGCAATCGTATAATTTCAGCCTTTTGTGTTTATTACAGGATTTACTTCAGTAAAGCATATAAAGCATATGGCTCAGTGCCAGCCACGAGAGAGGCCCCAAACGCCTGGCACCTGCTCTGCTCATTTTCTCAAGAGAGAAACGAAGCTTGGTGAATGTGAGTAGTATGTGGAAAGCCACAGAAATAACAAATGGTAGAGAGAGGATTTGAATTCAGGTCTCTAGACTTTGTCCTCTATTTTTGTGCAGCTTTCAAACTAAGAATAACTTTTATATATTTTACTGGTTAAAACATTTTTTTAAAAAAAAAAATATATGCCCGGGCACATGAAAATTATATGAAATTCAAATATCTGTGCCATAAACGAAGTTTTATTTACACAGCCAGGCCTGTTTGTTCATGTGTTGTCCATGGCTGCTTTCATGTTACAATGCCAGAGTTGGGTAGTTGACACAGAGATCATAGGATCTGCAAAGCCTAAAATGTTTAGTATCTGGGCCTTTACAGAGAAAGTTAGTTGACCCCTGCCCTAGACCTTAGGCCCCTGCTCTTTCCATTATTCTCAAGTGCTGGTGGATCCAGATCGGTTGTGACATTGCCAAATCTCCCGGCATTCTTGGGGAATTATTAAACTGCCATGTAGGTTGCACTAAGTGCTCCCTGCTGGCTTGGATAGAAGAGTTTTGAAGGTGCCAGATGGGAACAGATTCCTTTCTTTCATCTTAACAAAAATCCAGTCTCACTCTCTTTCAAGTTCAAGAGCATTTGATTAATGAGGACATGAAGTAGGGGGAAGAAGAATCCGGGCTGTTGAGCTGGACTGAGCTGGCAGTTTCGGGTTCTCTCATTTCAGCCTCTCCTCCCCGTGTCTAGCAGGCGCCCTGAACTCCCAGCTGAGTGTAATTGGAGGCTGTGTAATTGGAGGGTGAATGCACAGGCTTTGCAGTCAGAGACCTGTGTTTGTACTGTGATTCCCTACTTGCTAGGTGTATGGTTTTGCACACGTTATTTAATGTCCTTCAGTCTCAGTTTCTGCAGGTCTGATATGGGCATAATGAGAATACCTATGGCTTTGAGTAATTTGGAGGATTAAATACAAACATATATGAAAAGATTTTTTCCCCAAAGAGGTGGCTCAGTGAGCATTCAGTAAATATTAGTTATCACTATTATTTTTTTTCTGCCTACTTGTCAGTAGGGAAGGAACTAAGTTTCTGATCCTAGTTTAAAAGCCCTTAAACGTGTTTTAGGATGTTTTAAAAAAGTAATACATGCACATAGTACAAAATTCAGGTAGCACACATAATAAAAATAAGCAGCTCACAAAATGATGTATACTTGACTGTTCAAGGCAGCAGTATTCATAGCAGCCCTAAACTGGAAATGACCCAAATGCTCACCACTAGTGGAGTGAAAAAATCAACTGTGGTATGTTCACACAGTAGAACACCATTCAATAAGGATGGTGAATAGTCTGCAACTATAGGCAACACTGTTGATGAATCTCCTGAATCAAATGCTAAGCAAAGTAAGTCAGAAACAAAAGCACACATACTGTAAGATTCTATTTATGTAAAGAATTAAATCATTCTACATATTTGCTACTTTATATCCTTGACCTAAATCTCTGCATTCCTCCCTCCCACCCTGACTGACTCTGGTAACCACTGTTTTATGTATTTGTAATGAACAATCCTCAAATAACAAATGTTGGTGAGGATGAGGAGAAATGGAAACCTTTGTACACTGCTGGTGGGAATGCAAAACTGCAGTTGTTTAGAATGCTAACCACAGCGTTACCACATGACCCAGCAATTCTGCTCCTGGTTACATACTCAAGAGAAAAAACTGTCCACACAAAAAGTTGTACATAAATGTTTGTAGCAGCATTTTATTCTGAAGAGCCAAAAGGTAAAAACCACTGAAATATCCATCAACTGATGAATGGATAAACAAAATGTGGTATATCCATATGATAGAATATTATTTAGCCATAAAAAATGAAATATGGATACATGCTACAACAAAAATGAACAGTGAAAGTGTTAAGTGAAATCAATCACAAAATATAATATATTACATGATTCCATTTATATGAAATGTAGAGAATTGGTCCTTCTTCTGGAGCCTCAGTAAATTTACTTAGTCTAAATGGGTCCAGGTGCTGGGGTGATTACCCTTATCTTGTCTCCTGCTAAATTACAGAGGTTTGGGGAGTTCCTTCAGACCTCCAATAAACTTGTTTGTGGAGGCCTAGCGAGTTTCTTCAGACTCCCAGTGAAAGTTGTTCAATCCGATTAATCAATTTCATACAGACAGGAAGTAGACTGGCAGTTGACTAGGGTTGGGGAGGATGTGGGGTGGGAGTTATAGCTAAAAGGTATTCGCTTTCTTTTTGAGGTGATGAAAATATTTTAAAATTGACTTCGGTGATGGTTATACATATCTGTGAATATACTAAAAGTCACTCAATTTTATACTTTTAATGGGTGAACTGTATTGTTATGTGAATATTTTAATAAAGCTGTTCATAAAAAGAAAAAATAAAGTATAAAATTAGGTGAAGCCTGTCTGGGCCTCAGAGCTTACTCTTGGTTGGGGGAAGAAGTGGTACTGGGAATTGGTGAGAGGAGGCATAGAGGCAGATGGGAACATTTCTTGATTTGGGTGGTAGTTACACTGGTATCTTCTGTTTGTGAAAATTTGTCAGCTGATACTTGTGTGCACAGAATTGAACTTCGTACTTCAATAAAAATAATAAAAACCGAAACTAAGGAAGGTACCCTTCTTCAACAATTGTTTGTCACTCAGTTCTTTTCTCAGAAGCAACCACTTTTACATCAAGCAGAATCTAGAGACAGGCTATTCAGAGATAGTTACTGATGGACAAGAACATGCGTTCTTGTGTATATTGTATTTCTTGTCTTACTTTTATTTCCTGAGAATAAGTTTTGATAAACTTAGTCCTGTGTCTAGTTGACCACCTACTACAAAGCGGGTGTAGACCTCAGAAAAGGGCAGGGGGAGAAGAGGAGATAGGTGGAAGTTCTGATCCTGGGTGACCTTCTTGGACATGGCAAGGCTTCAACAAATGTTCATAAAACTGTCAAAGTTTGATGAATTTAAGGGCTTCAGAATGTCCAGGTTTTCTTCTAGTGTTGGTCTGAGATCCAGATTAAGTCTCTCATGCCTATTTTGTGTTTGAAACTCCAGAAATCCCTTTGGGCTTCTTTGATCCCCAAAGCCTTCTATTATTTTTTCTTTCTTTTCAAAATTCATTTATAATTTTTTATGTCTATTTTAATTTATTTTATTTTGTAGAGACAGAGTCTCACCATGTTACCCTGGCTGATCTTGGACTCCTTGCTTCAAGCAATCCTCCTTCCCCAGCCTCCCAAAATGCTCGGATTGCAGGTTTCTTTCTTTCTTTTTTTTGGAGAAGGAGTCTCTCTATGTTGCTCATGTTGTAGTGTGGTGGCTGTTCACTGGCACAATCCCACTACTGATCAGCATGGGAATTTTGACCCGCTCTGTTTCCAACTTGGGCTGGTTCATCCTTCCTTAGGCAATCTAGTGGTTACCTGCTCCTGGGATTGGGGTAACCATACTGATGCCAAACTTAGTACAAACATCCAATCCACATAGTGCACTACAGCCCAGAGCTCCTGGGCTCAAGCGATCCTCCCACCTCAGCCTCCTGAGTAGCTGGGACTACAGGCATGTACCACCACACCTGGCTGGTCTTCTGTTCTTATTGAGAACTCACCTGGGTTTGTAATTCAGAACCGCATTCATCTTCCTGGTGAAAGTATTTTCCTTATCTCAAAGTTGTGACATGATGGGATATTTGAATCTAGGACCACCGTGAAACACTGGGGAAGACATTCTCGTATTTCTGGCCTTTTATTCCTCCTGATTATTCTACTTTTGGCAGCATCAGCATCTCCAAATGTTAGTCATCCTCTAAGGCCCAATACAAGCTCCACCCACTCTGTGAAGTCCCCATTGTGTCCTGGAGGACCCTGATTTGCACTACTTCATGTAGTGCTTCTTTAAATACTTGTCAATTACTATTGATTGCTGACTATTTGGTTTTGGACAAAATGCCATGTGCTGAGAATACAAGGAAGGAAACTCCATTCCTATCTTCAAATTGCTCACATTCTAGTGTTTCAGGGAGATGTGAAATAATTAAAATACAGTGTTGCACGTGTCCAAAAGAGGGATGATTGGCAACATCTTCTGGGAAGGAACCAAGCGGACTAGGCAGGCTTCACAGAGTGCCTGTTCAGCTTTGTGTCTTGAGGAATGAGTAGTGCTTTGCTAGAGAGACCAGGTGAGAGTAGGGCATCCAGGTAGAGAAAGCAGTGTGTGCAAAGGCATGAAGTAAAGACCACAGGTTGTCATTTACTTATCATTTAATATGTCATTGAATTTATTAGTCTTTCCAACTAGATTGTGAGAGACTCGTGGAGATGATCCCTAACTCAGGCTTCTCATTCCCCTTCTCCCAAACATCTAGTAAAATTCTGGACACTCATAATTGTGGCAGGCCGGGTGTCACTAACAACTCTTTCAGTACTGACTGAGTGGTTAAGTTAAATCTTAAAAGCCAGTGCCCTTATACAAAGGCTGGAATGTAACAAAAGCCCATCAAGAGTTTTACCTAGGCCTCTCCTGGGACTTAAAGCATGACAAAATAACAAAGGAATTCTTAACAGGACCCATTTAGGATTAAACAAGTTTCACTGGGGGTCTGAAGAAACTCCCTAGGCCTCCACAAACAAGTTTATTGGAGGTCTGAAGGAACTCCCCAAACCTCTGTAATTTAGCAGGAGACAAGATAAGGGTAATCACTCCAGCACCTGGACCCATTTAGACTAAGTAAATTTACTGAGGCTCCAGAGGAAGGTCTTCAGGACTCAGGCCTTAGTTATAGATTAAAAGAAGTTAACTATTTATATCTTTAGAAGAATGCACACTTACACGTAGACATATAGCTTAGAAGGTATATAAACTCTGGAAAACTTTGTAATTTTAAGTTGGTCTGGCAATAATTTCCAGGCCTTCTCCCTGTCACCAGTTGTAGAAAATAAAACTCTCTTCTGAAGTTTCCACAGGATTACCGGCTGGCCCAGCAGGTGTGCCATGCCATTGCCAACATCTCTGACAGTAGAAAGCCTTCTCCGGGCAAACGTCACCCCCCATTCCGGCTGCCTCAGGAACACAGGTTGTTTGAGTGACTGCGGGAGAGAGTCCCAAAAGGCTTTGTCCACCAGACCCACTCTGGATCCCATTCAAAGAGGTGGCAGTGACCCTCATTTACCAACTGGCAGAGGGTCCCAAAGTGATCTGTGCCCAGATATGGCAGGGCTAGGCAAAACAGGTCCTGGAGAAGCTAGAAGAGAAGAGAACTAGTCAGGAGGACCCAAAGAAGTTCCCTGCAATGCTCCCCACTTTCCTGTTGATGAACTTGCTGTCCCTGGCTGAACGTGTGGCTCTGCAGCAGCTGGTCCACTTGGAGGAGGCAGTGAGTGGAGAGTTCTGTCAGTGCCTTCTCTGGGAAAAACAGGAGCACAAGACCAAAAGATCCCAGGAAGAAGAGTACAAGTTTTGAGACCACCATGGAGGAGGAGCTGGGGCTGGTTGGGGCAACAGATGACACGGAGACAGAAATCATTCACGTCTTCTGTGAGATGGAACTGTTGGATGGCAAACAGACACTGGCTGCCTTTGTTCCACTCTTGTTTAAAGTCTGCAACAACCCAGGCCTCTATAGCAACCCAGACCTCTCTGCAGCTGCTTCACCTGCCCTTGGCAAGTTCTGCATGATCAGTGCCACTTTCTGTGACTCCCAGCCTCATCTTCTGTTCACCATGCTAGAAAAGTCTCCACTTCCAATTGTCTGGTCTAACCTCATGGTTGCCACTGGGAATCTGGCCATCTGCTTTCCCAATCTGGTGGACCCCTGGACTTCTCATGTATATGCTTACCTTCGGGACTCGGCTCAGCCAGTGTGGAAAACAGCAGGGTTGGTGATGACTCACCTGATCCTCAAGGACATGGTGAAGGTGAAGGGGCAGGTGAGTGAGATGGCAGTGCTGCTCATCGACCCTGAGCCTCAGATTGCTGCCCTGGCCAAGAAGTTCTTCAACAAGCTCTCCCACGAGGGCAACAGAATCTATAATCTCCTTCCAGATATCATCAGTCACCTGTCAGGCTCCGAGCCAGGGATGGAGAAAGTGCCTTTTCACACCATGATGAAGCAGCTCCTCTCCTACATCATCACCAAAGACAAGCATACAAAGCCTGGTGGAAAAGCTGTGTCAGCGGTTCCGCACAGTCTAAACTAAGCAGGTGCAGCGGGACCTGGCCTACTGTGTGTCACAGCTGCCTCTCACAGAACAAGGCCTCTGCAAGATGCTTGCCAATTTTGACTGTTTTGGAGACAAACTGTCAGATGAGTCCATCTTCAGTGTTTTTTTTTTTTTTTGTCAGTTGTGGGCAAGCTGCAACATGGGGCCAAGCCTGAGGGCAAGGCTGTCATAGATGAATTTGAGCAAAAGCTTCAGATCTGTCATACCAGAGGTTTGGATGGGATTGAGGAGCTTGAGATTAACCAAGCAGGTAGCCAGAGAGCCCCATCAGTCAAGAAACCATCCACTGTTTGTAGGCATCAGCCTCTGGCTTCCGCAGCCTCAGACAATGACTGTCACACCAGAGCCCTGCCTTAGTACCCTTCGGCATCCGAACACCCAGAAGCAAGCTTCCAGAAAGAAACCCAAAGTTGTCTTCTCAAGTGATGAGTCAAGTGAGGAAGATCTTTTAGCCTAGATGACAGAAGATGGGACACCCAAGAAAACAACGCCGATTCTCAGAGCATCAGCTCGCAGGCACAGATCCTAGGAAGTCGTCTTGCCTGTTCCTGTCCTCCCTGTGCATGGTATCTTGTAGGGTGACCTGGAATTCTAATTCTGTTCCCCTTGTAAACTATTTGCCTGTCTCCTTTTTTGGAAAAAAAAAAAAATACACGATTTTTAAAGTGCAAGGCCCTCTTAAATTAGCCTAACTGAACTGCGTGGAGCTGCTTTCACTTTGGAATATATGTTTGCCAGTCTCCTTGTTTTCTAATGAATAAATGTTTTATACACTTCAAAAAAAAAAAAAAAAAAACTCTCTTCCTCCCCAGTTTGTTTGCATCTCATTATTGGGCTACAAGAAACAGCAGCCCAACCCTCGGTTTGGTCCAGAAACAATGTTAGATAGAAATAAAAGACTAAGGGCAAACACAGAAAGAGTCATCTTAAAAGATTTAATTAAGGGCCTGAATTTAAAACATTCAGCAGATCCCCATTCTTAGAATGGGAATTTCTCATCAGCCTTGGAATATGAAGGAAACCTTCTAAGGATATGAAATTTAACTTTGATTGTATCAGTTATTATAATCAGGGCCAAGCTGTGATTGGCAACTGGTCTCCCTTGTACTTTCTGCCCTTATTCAACAACCCCCCTTTGGGCCCCCAGGGCTTGCCTCTCAAGATGATGTGAATTATTTTGAGTGTAATTGGGCCTGGCCTATGATAGAGTCATTATCTGAATCCATTGTTTGCCAAGTAATTGCTTTGTAACTTTGGGCAACTTACTTAGATATCTTGGGTCTTAGTTTCCACCTTATAAAATTAGGATGAGTATACTTACTTTGTGAAGGTTAAATGTCCCAAGTGTTTGAAACATTATAGGCTCCCAATAATGAACATCTTCCTTTACCTCTCCTCACTTCCGCTTTCTACCCCTTCCTTTTCCCTTGGAAGTTTTAGAAAGAGATTTTTAAGACAAGAGATAAGGAGCTAGAGAATCAAGAGAAATGTTGAGACATTTTCCTGTGTACTGTATTTCATGCCATTTTCCACACATTCCCCCATTCCCAGGCATTAAGACTGAGGTTGAAGGTTTGGGGTACAACATCAGGCTGAGAGCAGCCACACAGAGGCTCAGCATTGTTTGGGTTGCGCACATTGCAGAGGGAGAAACAGGTATTATTTATTTGCAAGGAGAGACCATTCAGGGGGACATGGTGCCTGTCACACACTCTTTCAAGGGTTGTCACCTGGGAGAAGCGTTAGACTTTGGACTAATTCAAGACTGGGCTCAGGGTCTTTTCTCAGTAGTATCTTAGAGTTTCTAAGTAGCTTGCCTTAGGAGGAGGTGATTATCCCATCACTAGAGGTTATTAAGTAAAGATCCTCAGTTCCGTTGGTCAGGGATTCAGGTACTGGGGGAAGATGAATGCAATGGCCTATGCTATGCCTCCCAGACATACGTGTCTAGGATTCTGTTGTGATTGACAAATACTCCCCACTTCCCCCGATCCCACTCCCAGGCAGAAAAGGGAGTGGGATCCCCTACTCCAGCAAAGCCTCTTCCACCTGCTCAGCACCTCACCCACACAAACTGAAAGAGTTCTCAGCTGTAAACAAATCAAACTGGTGAACTAGTTCTCCAGGGCTAATAACTGAAGCCACTTACTTTCTCAACAGCATTTTAATAGGGACATCAAACCTTGGCCCGGGAGTGACTTAGTCATGTAGGAATTCCAGGTGGTATGGCATGCAGAGAGGAACAGAATGGGCTGGCAGCTTGCCCAAGGTCACACATTCCAGAGTAAATAAAACCCAGCTGCCACCACCCCTCTCTCATGCTCTGTCCCGAGGCTGCTTTCTGTCTGGTCACCTTGGGGACTTCCTGCCCCAATCTCAAGCTGTGCTAGTGACTGTGGCATGACCTGAGTATGAAGTGGCTGTGATGGTGAGACCTGAAATAGTCCTCCCTTGCAGCCAGATGCTGGCATGAAGAATAGCAGCTCCACAGAAGTTTGCTCAATAGATATTATGCAAATGCTTAGAGCGATAACGTTCCTTGCCATTACCAGGCTAATACTCCCAGTAAAGAGTGTGCCTTGATCCTGATGGTTTTATATTTTCTGGTTTGTCAGACTGAAATCAGGGTCTAACTGATGCCTATATGAAAGCATAACAGGTACATGACTGGCAGAGGTCCAACTCCTTTTTGTCCGAATTAGAGGCCCTTTTGCTGTGAGCTGGCAAGAGCTCCAGCTCCATGCACGTCAATTATGTTCTCTGGCCAAAAGCCTTGCTGCACAGTAAACATGACTGGAGCCACAGTGAGCCTCATTTGTGATATGATCCCCATATAAAAAAGGCAGCAAGGCAGCAGTGTCCAGATCCCTTCTTTAACTCATCCCACCCATCACCCCAGGTATAGGGTCCTGGAATCCGAGCATTCCTTACATATTTGTTTGTAGTTGTATAATAAAAATAACATTTGTCATGTTCTAAAACTGAAGTTAATTGCTAGTCAAAACTCCTACTCTGCTAGATATCAAAAACTTAATTGCAGTCAAATAAGTGTTTACTCTTTGTCCTTGTAGTCATCTTTAAGCTTTAGAAAACTCATGTGCTATCAAGTCGCATGTGTGCACGGGTGCTCGCGTGCGTGTATGTATGTGTGTGTGTCTCTCTAAGATGCCTGGTCCTTGGTGTCATCTCTTATCATTGGCATCTATTAAGATATCTCTGATTCCACCCTGCACTTAGCTGTCAGCAGATCGAAGTGGTGCCTCCTTGTTCCAACTGCAGGGTCTCTTTGGGCCACAGGCTTTGTCACAAAGGCATGGCTCTTGTTGCACAGAGTAAGTACATTCTTCTGATCCCTGCACCAGGCTGCAGGTGCAGAGACCCACAGTGGCTGTTTCAAGTTCTTTGCCTAGACACTCACATAGACATTTCTTCTCACTTTCAATATGCAGAAGAGGGCCCCTGTGCCTTACTCTCTCTCTGGACTCTCTTGAGAAAGTGGGTAGGGTGGGTTACAGATGCCCTTGTTTGTGGCGTTCTCCAACCTGTAGCTCCTATCTCATGCCCCAAATCCTCTTCAGTGTCTGCCCTAGGGTTAAGGTCTCTCTCTTAGAAATGCCTCCTTTTTTTTTTTTTTTTTTTTGAGGTGCAGTCTTGCTCTGTCTCCAGGCTGGAGTGCAGTGGTGCAATCTCGGCTCACTGCAACCTCCACCTCCCAGGTTCAAGAGACTCCTCTGCCTCAGCCTCCCAAGTAGCTAGGACTGTAGGTGCGTGCCACCACGCCCAGCTAATTTTTGTATTTTAAATAGACATGGGGTTTCACCACGTTGGCGTGAATGGTCTCGATCTCTTGACCTTGTGGTCCACCTGCCTTAGCCTCCCAAAGTCCTGGGATTACCAGCGTGAGTCACCACACCTGGCCAGAAATGCCTCCATGTTTAAGCTCTTGTCTCCTCCTCCCTACATACTCCTCACTCTTTCCCATTCTTGGATCCAGGTAGCCTGGTTTTCATTTTTCCTTCTCAATCACTTGAAACTCAAGACCAAGAAATAGACTACTTTGTTTTCCTCATTTCCTACTTAACCTGCATTGTGGCAGTAAAAGCCTTATGATACAGTTTTCCAAACAGAATTATGTAATGATAGAAATGCTAAGACAGGGATGGGTGGAGGGAGAACACTTGGTTAAGAAGCAAAAAATATTACAGCAGTTCCCCCCTTATCTGTGAGGGATATGTTTGAAGAGTCCCAACTGCAGATAGTACTGAACCCTATATATACCATGTTTTCTCTTACACATACATACCTAACTATGATAAAATTTAATTTATAAAACACACACATAAAGAAATGAACAATAATATGCTGATATCATATGATAAGGATAAAATATGCTGTAATAAAAGTTATGTGAATATGAGGTCATTCTCTCTCAAAATATCTTACTCTACTGCACTATTAACTGAAATCATGGAAAGTGAAACTGTGGATAAGGGAGAACTACTGAATACAGCTGCATTTGATTCTTTCATTGCTTGCAATCTTTTTCGATCAGAATTCCAGAGAAAATTAGGCTCCATGGAAAATAAATTGAACTTTCATTTTCTCAATTTTTCCAAGGTTGGCATCTAGGTAGAAACATTTTGGAGGCATAGGAAAGAAATAACTGATTGTATTGACAGATGCTTTAGTGAAGTGGTTCTGAGTGTGTAGTCTGAGGACGTCTGAGGGTCACTAAGACTCTGAATCCATTAGGCAAAAGCTATTTTTATAATAGTACTAAGATTGTATGTGTCTTTTCACTTCCATTTTCTCGTGAATGTACTATGACTTTTGGAAAACTCAACTGTGTAAACTTGAACATCTGTGTACACACAGAAATCAGATGTGTAAAGGTTGCATATATTGGAAATATCAGATAAACAGTATTATATAATATTTAAAAATAGGCTAGAGATGGTGGCTCACACCTATAATCCCAGCAATTTGGGAGACCAAGGCAGGAGGACTATTTGTGACCAGGAGTTTAAGGCCAGACTGGGCAACACAGTGAGACCCCATCTCCAGAAAAAAAAAAATTAGCTGGGCTTGGTGGTGCATACCTGTAGTTCCAGCTACTTGGGAGCCTGAGGTGGGAGGATGGCTTGAGCCTAGGAGTTCAAGTCTACAGTGAGCTGTGGTCATGCCACTGCACTTCAGCCCTGGTGACAGAGCAAAACCCTATCTCTAACTAAATAAATTAATAGATAGTATATTAAAAGAAATTAAACAGAAAATTGCAAGTTTGATGAAAGAGGAATTCTCTAATTGACCAGATACATTTAAATAAGAACAAAATAGAACTTCTAGAAATGAAACAAAATTATAATAAAGTTAGAATCTCAATGAATATGTTGATTAGAAGGTTGGAACCAATAAAAAGATAAATAGTAAACTTGATGATTGGACCAAATATATTACTCAAAAAGCAATAGAAAGAGACAAAGAGATAGATCAAAGAAGAGTAAAGAGGCATAATGAGTAGGATGAGAAAGTCCAACAAAAATCCCATTGGAGTTCCAGAAGAAGATAATAAAGAGGAGGGGAAAGAGGCACTGAGGTAGTGACTAGGAATTTTTCTATAATGGGTAAAGGATGCCAATATAGTTGTCCCTTTGTATATACGGGGTTATTGGTTTCCATGGATATCCTTCCAAGGATACCAAAATCCCTGAAATAAAATGATGCTATATTTGCATATGTTAACCTAGCTTAAATTATCTCTAGATTACTTTTAATTCCTAATACAGTGTAAGTGCTGTGTAAATTGTTGTTATACTATATTGTTTAGAAAATTGTGACAAGAAGAAAGTCTGAACGTGTTCAGTATAGATACATTTTTTTCTGAATATTTTCAATTCACAATTGGTTGAATCCATAAATGCAGAACCCATGGATACAAAGGGCCAACTGTACTCAGATACTGAAAACATGACAGAGTCTGGTTTTAAATAATACATACTCTTGTCAAACAATGCCACAGCTTTCGGATGGGGAACTAGTTTTACAGAGATGGTGGATGTTGTTTTGAATCACAAACCTGATTGATTATTCATCATAAGCAGAAGACCTTGGGGATGAGCGATTCCCAATGGGATAACTAGAGATTCAAACATGAAGAAGGAATGGGGAGACTTCACTTGGGTCAAAGAGTAATACTAGAAGCAAGTCCAGCCATCTGCACTCATTTTGACAGTGCAATGGACATCTATTGAATCCCTGCTAGGTACCAGAAAGTCACCCAGTAAAACTGGGGTCCTTCCCATTTCCTCTGCTCTTCCTGTTCCTTTTATCCTGAGGCCCACTGCTACCAGACACAAGGTTGGGCACATGTAGACTTGCTCTCAAAAAAGAAGAAAAGGAAGCACCTAAAACAAAACATAAAATTTTAAAACAACAATAAAATGGTATACCAGACAAATATTAGTTAAGAAAGATTATGTAGCGACATCAATATAAGATAAAAATATTTTTTAATGCTAAAAGCATCACTAGAGATAAAGAGACCTACTGTATATTGATTACCAGTTAAACTCACCAGGAAGATGTAGCAATTCTAAGCCCATTAGAATAAATAAAGTAAGAAAATAATAGAACTATGGGAGAAAAAGATAAATCCACCACCAGAACTTCAGATTTTAGCAACTTCTCTTATTTATTTAAAGATGGAATAGATAACTATAATCAGCAAGGATAGAGCAGATTTTAACTACACAGCAAACAAACTTGACCTAATGTAAACGTATAAACTAATACTTCTCAAATCGGCTGAACACATGTATTCAAGGGTACATAGAAGAGTATCACATTATTATATATTAGACCATATGTCATTTCATCTAATTCAAAAAAACTAAAACATACAAGAAAGTAAGCTAGAAAATGGTAACAAAAATATAACTAGACAAGCCTGGTACTTTTGAAAATTTAAAAGCACACTTCTAAGTAAAAGTTGCCCAAAAAGAAATCATAATAAAAATGATAGATTCATTGATCATAATGAGATGGTGATGAAAATAACACATGATGTAACACATGAAATAATCTAATCTTCAACAAAACTGATACGAGGTTAGGAGTTCAAGACCAGCCTGGCCAAGATGGTTAAACCTCGTCTGTACTAAAAATACAAAAATTAGCCAGTCATGGTTAGTGGGTGCCTATAATCCCAGCTACTTGAGAGACTGAGACAGAGAATTGCTTGAACCCAGGAGGAGGAGGTTGCAGTGAGCCAAGATCATACCACTGCACTCCAGCCTGGGCGACAGAGTGAGACTCCATCTCAAAAAAAAAAAAAAAAAAAAAAAAAAAAAAAAGAAGAGAGAGAGTAAAAGAAAACAAGTTATGGGGAAAAGACTCCTGATTTAATAAATAGTGCTAAGATAAATGGCTAGCCACAGGCAGAAGATTGAAGCTGGACCCCTTCCTTACACCATATACAATAATAAACTCAGACAGATTAAAGATTTAAATGTAAAACCCAAAACTATAGAAACCCTGGAAGACAACGTAGGTGATACCATCCTGGATACAGGAATGGGCAAAGATTTCATGACAAAGACACCAAAAGGAATCACAACAAAAGCAAACATTGACAAGTGGGATCTAATTAAAGTAAAGAGTTTCTGGCCGGGCGCGGTGGCTCAAGCCTGTAATCCCAGCACTTTGGGAGGCCGAGGCGGGCGGATCACGAGGTCAGGAGATCGAGACCATCCTGGCTAACACGGTGAAACCCCGTCTCTACTAAAAACTACAAAAAACTAGCCGGGCGAGGTAGCGGCGCCTGTAGTCCCAGCTACCCGGGAGGCTGAGGCAGGAGAATGGCGTGAACNAAAAAAAAAAAAAAAAAAAAAAAAGAGTTTCTGCACAGCAAAAGAAACTATCAACAGAGTAAAAAGACACCCTACAGAATAGGAGAAAATATTTCAAACTCTCATTTGACAAAGTTTTAATATCCAGCACTTATAAGAAACTTAAACAAATTTACAAGAGAAAAACAACCCTATTAAAAAGGACGTGAACAGACACTTTTCAAAAGAAGACATACATGCAGCCAACGAGCACATGAAATAAAGCTCAATATCACTGATTATTAGAGAAATACAAATCAAAATCACAGTGAAATACCATCTCACATCCATCAGAATGGCTATTACTAAAAAGTCAAAAAATAACAGATGCTGGTGAGGTTGCAGAGAAAAGAGAAGAATTATACACTGTTGGTGGGAATGTAAACCAATGTGGAATGCAGTATGGCAATTCAAAGAGATGAAAGCAAGGCTACCATTTGACCCAGCATTCCCATTACTGGATATATACCCAAAGAAATATAAATCATTCTATCATAAAGACACATGCATACAAATGTTCATTGCAGTAGTATTCACAATAGCAAAGACATGGACTCAACCTAAATGTCCATCAATGACAGTTTGGATAAAGGAAATGTAGTACATTTACATCATGGGATACCATGCAATCATAAAAAGAATGAGATCATGTCTTTTGTGGGAACATGGATGAAGCTGGAGGATATTATGCTTAGCAAACTAATGCAGGAATAGAAAAACCAAATACCACATGTTCCCACTTACAAGTGGGAGCTAAATGATGAGAACTTATGAACACAAAGAAGGAAACAACAGACACTGTGGTCTACTTGAAAGTGGAGGGTGGGAGGAGGGAGAGGAGCAGGAAAGGTAACTACTGGGTACTGGGCTTAATATCTAGGTGATGAAATAATCTACACAACAAACCCCTGTGACATGAGTTTACCTATGTAACAAACATTCACATGCACCCCCAAACCTAAAAACAATAAGAGGAGAGAGATTGAGAGAATAACACATAATAATTTGTGAGATGATGAAACTAAAAAATCCTTGAGAAAAACTTATGGTTCCTAACTGCTTATATTAGAGAAGAAGAAAGTGAAAATAAACTATCTAAGCATCTAATTTGACAAGTTAAGAAAAGGTACAATTGATTTTGCCAAAAACAGCAGAGTAGGGAAGTCTAAGGCTCCAAACATCCAGCAACAAATGCTGGCAAAAACTAGTAGAATCAACTTTCACAGAACAAGGGAACGCAGTGAAAAACTAACAACAACCAGGGAAGCTTAATGAAGAAAGAAGCTGCTGCATTGTGATAAGAGGGTGTTAGAGCATTTAAAATAGCCTGCTTGCCACCACTCCTCCCCAGAGTAATGGTGGCCATGAAGATAGTGTTCTAGTTTGCTAATGTCACAGGGGACAGTATAGACTTTATTCTTGAAGAGTTTTGGTTGTGTGTTTTGACCTGTCTGGCAGCTCCCTGAAGGATCAGTGCAAAGTGTGCCTTTGTTTTACCTAACGTAGAATATTCCCAGGGTCCCTGAAGGATCAGTACAAAGTGTGCCTTTGTTTTACCTAACTTGGAATATTCCCAGGGTCATAGAGCTTCCTGAGCCACATTTGCTAAAAATATTTAAAACCAAAGGTATTGTCCACAGCAGCTTGGAGCAAGTGATAACAGTCAGGACAAACAATAGATCAAGAATCCTAGGAAGAATGAGGTTGGGAAAGAAGATATATGGAGGAATAACCATTTTCAAAAGCACTAATATGTACAAGTAAATCAAGGAGATCAAATGCATACTCAGGACTGAATAAACTCTCAAAAAAGATATGAGAAGACCCTGAGCTTTCACCTCTGGGTGAAAGCTTTGAGGAAGGCAGAGAGAGAAAGGGACAGAAGTTATATTTAAAGAAATAATGGCCAAAACATTCCCAAATGACACAAATCTACACATGCAAGAAGTCTGATGAACTCCAAGAAGGAGAAACTTACAGATATCCATACCAAGACACCGTATTACTAAATTTTTGAAAGATGAAGGACTAAGAGACAATCCTAAAAGTAACAAAAAAGAAATGACTTATCATGTACAAGAGCTCCTCCATAAGATTGACAGTAGGTTTCTCTTCAGGAATTATGGAGGCCATAAGACAATGGGATAACATATTTAAGGTGCTGAAAGAAAAATCATCCTGTCAATCAAGAATTCCACATCCAAGATTTACAGAGGATCATGGTGGACAGGAGGCAGGACTAGATTGCAGCTCTCATTCAGATGGACAGAGCAGCATGTGGAGTCTTGCTTCAAGAACTCTTGCTCCAGAATGACTGCAGGAATAAATCAGGAAAGCTGAGAGAACCCATAGACCCTCTGCAGGAAGCGGATTGTCCCTGCAAGACCTAGGAGACACCCCAAATCCTGTGAGTGCCCAAACTGTGAAAGTGAGATTGTCTACCCCCAAATATACACCCTCACTAGGTAACCTGAAGGTCTAGATAACAGGATAATATTTTGATCACACCTGAAGCTAAGTCAATTTAGAGAGCCAAGTGAAATACAAGCGTAGAGGAAGCAGCAGGAAAGCCCTGTGGGCTCTCTGGGTCCCCTAACAAGCCATTTCTGCCTTGTCTCACAGGGGTCCTTGGAGAGTGCTGCCAGAGGCACTGGGAAAAGGCCACAACAAGAAGGAAACCTCCAGCTGAATTTTGTAACAATTGCTACAAAACTAGAAGTCTCCTGGACAGAACTTGGGGGAGGGTGTGTATCTGGTATGCAGACTCCACAGGTGGGGAAGTACTAAAGTCCTACTTGCTTTCACAGCTGGGAGGCGGGTAGCCTGGGGCAAGTTCTCAGCCCTGCTCACCCACTGCCTGGAAACAAACTCGGTGCTGTTGGTGGGGCATGGTGGGAGTGAGACTGGCCTTTTGGGTTGCTTGGTTGCCGTGTGAGGCCTGTGACTGCCAACTGTCCCTAACTTCCCTGATAACGTACATGACACAGAAGAGGCAGCCATAATCCTCCCAGGAACATGACTCCATTGACTTGGGAACCACACCATAATTACCCACAGCAGCTGCAGTAAGACTTCCCAAGGAGAGTCTGAGCTCAGACATGCTTAGCCCTGTCCCCAACTATTGGTTCTTTCCTACCCACCCTGATAGCTGAAGACAAATGGCGTATACTCTTGGGAGTTCTAGGGCCCTGCCCACCGCCTGATCCTTCCCATACTACCACAGCTGATGCTCTCTTGAAAGCACCGCCTCCTGGCAGGAGGCCAACAAGCACAAAAATAATGCATGAAACAACCAAAAATAAGGAACTTCACAGAGTCCATTTCACCCCCCTGCCACCTGCACTGGAGCAGGTGCTAGTATCCATGGCTGAGAGACCCACAGATGGTTCACATCACAGGACTCTGGGCAGACTCTGGCAGTACCAGCCTGGAGTCTAGTAGACCTGCTGGGTGGCTGGATTCAAAAGAGAGATAACAATCACTGCAGCTTAGCTCTCAGGAAGCCACATCCCTAGGAAAAGGGGGGGCAGTACTACATCAAGGGAATACCCTGTGGGACAAAAGAATCTGAACAACAGCTTTGAGCTAGGGCCTAGGGACCTTCCCTCTGACAGAGCCTACCCAAATAAGAAGGAACCAGAAAACTAACTCTGGTACTATGACAAAATGAGGTTCTTTAGCACCACCCCAAAAAATCACACTAGCTCACCAGCAACAGATCCATACCAAGAAGAAATCCTTGATTTACCTGAAAAAAGACTTCAGAAGGTCAGTTATTAAGCCAGTCAAGGAGGCACCAGAGAAAGGTGAAGCCCAATTTAAGGAAACTAAAAAAAAAAATTAAAAAAAAAAAAAAAAAAATGTAAGAAATGAGGGGAGAAATTTTCAGTGAAATAGATAGCATAAATAAAAAAACAATCAAAACTTCAGGAAACAATGGATGCACTTACAGAAATGCAAAATGCTCTGGAAAGTCTTAACCATAGAATTGAACAAGCAGAAAAAAGAACCTCAGAACTCAAAGACATGGTTTTCAAATTAACCCAATCCAACAAAGACAAATAAAAAAGGAATAAGAAAATATGAACAAAGCCTCAAAGATCTGGGATTATGTTAAATGACCAAACCTAAGAATAATTGGCTTTCCTGAGGAAGAAGAGAAATCTAAAAGTTTGGAAAACATATTTGGGGGAATAATTAAGGAAAACTTCCTTGGTCTTGCAAGAGACCTAGACATCCAAATACAAGAAGCTCAAAGAACACCTGGGAAATTCATTGCAGAAAGATCATTGCCTAGGAACATTGTCATCAGGTTATCTAAAGTTAAGATGAAGCAGAGAATCTTAAGAGCTATGAGGCAAAAGCACCAGGTAACCTATAAAGGAAAACCTATTATGTTAAACTTAGCAGATTGCTCTGCAGAAACCCTGCAAGCTAGAAGGGATTGTGGCCCTATCTTCAGCCTCCTTAAATAAAACAATTATCAGCCAAGAATTTTGTATCCAGCAAAACTAAGCTTCATAAATGAAGGAAAGATACAGTCTTCTCAGACAAATAAATGCTGAGAATTCACCACTACCAAGTCAGCACCATATGAACAGCTAAAAAGAGCTCTAAATCTTGAAACAAATCGTGGAAACACATCAAAACAGAACCTCTTTGAAGCATAAATCTCCTAGGACCTATAAAACAAAAATAAAATTAAAAAAGAAACATAAAACCAAGGTGTACAGGCAGCAAATAGCACAATGAATGGAATGGTAACTTATGTCTCAATACTAACATTGAATATAAATGGCCTAGATGCTCCACTTAAAAGATACAGAATTACAGAAGGGGTAAGAATTCACCAACCAACTATCTACTGTCTCTTCAAGACTCACTTAACACATAAGGAATCACATAAAGTTAAGGTAAAGGGGTGGAAAAAGACATTCCATGCAAATGGACACCAAAAGCGAGCAGGATTAGCTATCCTTATATCAGACAAAACAAACTTTAAAGCAACACCAGTTAAAGACAAAGAGGGACATTATATAATGATAAAAGATCTTGTCCAACAGGAAAATATCACAATCCTAAATATATATGCACATAATGCTGGAGCTCCCAAATATATAAAACAATTACTACTAGACCTAAGAAATGAGATAGACAGCAACACAATAATAGTAGAGGACTTCAGTACTCCACTGACAATACTAGACAGGTCATCAAGACAGAAAATCAACAAAGAAAGAATGGATTTAAACTATACCCTGGAACAAATGGACTCAACAGATATTTACAAAACATTCTACCTAACAACTGCAGAATAGACATTCTATTCATCAGCTCGTGGAACTTTCTCCAGGATATATGATAGGCCACACAATGAGACTCAATAAATTTAAGAAAATTGAAATTTTATCAAGCACTCTCTCAGATCACAGTGGAATAAAACTGGAAATCAACTTCAAAAGGAAACTTCAAAACCATGCAAATACATGGAAATTAACCTGTTTCTGAATGAGCATTGGGTCAAAAATGAAATCAAGATGGAAATTAAAATATTCTTCCAACTGAATGACAATAATGACACAACCTATCAAAACCTCTGGGATAGTACAGGGAAAGTTCATAGCCCTAAACGCCTACATCAAAAAGTGTGAAAGAATGCAAACAGACAATCTGAGGTCACACCTCAAGGATCTAGAGAAACAAGAACAAATGAAACTCAGAAAGGAAATAACCAAGATCAGAGCAGAACTAATTGAAATTGAGCCAAAAAATAAATACAAAAGATAAATGAAACAAAATGCTGGTTCTTTGAAAAGATAAATAAAATGGATAGACCATTAGCAAGATTAACCAAGAAAAGAAGAGAGAAAATCCAAATAACCTCACTAAGAAATGAAACAGGAGATATTACAACTGACACCACTGAAATACAAAAGATCATTCAAGGCCACTATGAACACCTTTCCACCCATAAACTAGAAAACCTAAAAGAAATGGATAAATTCCTGGAAAAATAAAACCCTCATAGTTTAAATAAGGAAGAATTAGATACCCTGAACAGACCAATAACAAGCAGCAAGACTGAAATGATAATTTAAAAATTATCAACAAAAAAAAGCCCAGGACAAGATGGATTCACAGCAGAATTCTAACAGACATTCAAAGAAGAATTGGTACCAACCCTTTGACACTATTCCACAAGACAGAGAAAGAAAACTCCCTCCCTAATTCATTCTATGCAGTCAGCATCACCATAATACCAAAACCAGGAAAGGACATAACCAAAGAGGAAGACTACAGACTAGTATCCTTGATGAACATAGATGATAAAATCCTTAACAAAATACTAGCTAACTGAATCCAGCAATATGTCAAAAAGATGATCTACCATGACCATGTGGATTTCATACCAGGGATGGTTTCACATATGCAAGTCAATAAATGTTATACACCACATAAATAGAATTAAAAACAAAAATCACATGATCATCTCAATAGACTCAGAAAAAACATTCAACAAAATTCAGCATCCCCTTATGATTAAAACACTCAGCAAAATCAGCATACAAGGGACTTACCTCAATGTAATAAAAGCCATCTTTGACAAACGTACAGCCAAAATAATACTGAATGGGGAAAAGTTGAAAGCATTCCCTCTGAGAACTGGAAAAACACAAAGATGCCCATTCTCACCACTTCTCTTCAACATAGTACTTGAAGTCCTAGCCAGAACAATCAAGGAAGAGGAAGAAATAAAGGGCATCCAAATTGTTAAAGAGGTCAAACTCACTGTTTGCTAATGATATAATTGTTTACCTAGAAAACCCTAAAGACTCCTCCAAAAAGCTCCTAAAACTGATAAAAGAATTCAGCAGTTTACAGATATGAAATTAATGTTCACAAATCAGTAGCTCTTCTATACACCAACAGTGACCAAGCTGAGAATCAGATCAATAACTCAGCCCCTTTTATAATAACTGCAAAAAAATAAAATACTCAGGAATATATCTAACCAAGGAGGTGAAAGACTTCTACAAGGAAAACTACAAAACACTGCTGAAATAAATTATAGATGACACAAACAAGTAGAAACACATCCTATGCTCTTGGATGGGTAGAATCGATATTGTGAAATGACCGTACTGCCAAAAGGAATCTACACATTCAATGCAATTTCCATCAAAATACCACCATAATTCTTCACAGAACTAGAAAAAACAATGATAAAATTCATATGGATCCAAAAAAGAGCCCACATAGTCAAAGCAAGAATAAGCAAAAAGAACAAAGCTGGAGGCATCACATTACCTGATTTCAAAGTATACAATAAAGCTATAGTCACCAAAACAGCATGGTACTGGTATAAAACTAGGCACATAGACCAATGGAACAGAATAGAGAACTCAGAAATAAACCCAAATACTTACAGCCAACTGATCTTCAACAAAGCAAACAAAAACATAAAATGGGGAAACTTTTCAACAAATGGTGCTGGATTAACTAACAAGCCACATGTAGGAGAATAAAACTGGATCCTCATCTCTCACCTTATACAAAAATTAAACCAAGATGGGTCAAGGGCTTAAATCTAAGACCTAAAACTATAAAAATTCTAGAAGATAACATTGGATCTAGACATTGGTTTAGGCAAGGATTTTATGACCAATAACCCAAAAGCAAATGCAATAAAAACAAAGATAAATAATTAGGACTTAATTAAACTAAAAAGCTTTTGCATGGCAAAAGGAGCAGTCAACAGAGTAAACAGACAACCCACAGAGTGGAGAAAATCTCCACAACCCATACATCTGACAAAAGACTAATATCCAGAACTCAAACAAATTAGCAATAAAAAAAACTCATCAAAAAGTGGGCTGAGGTCATGAATAGACAATTCTCAAAAGAAGATATACAAAAGACCAGCAAACATATGAAAAAATGCTCAACATCACTAATGATCAGGGAAATGCAAATCAAAACCACAATACAATAGTACTTTACTCCTGCAAGAATGGCCATAATCAAAAAATTTTTTTAAAAAAAGGTTAGCATGGATGTGGTGAACAGGGAATACTCTACACTGCTGATGGGAATGTAAACTAGTACAACCACTATGGAAAATAGTGTGCGATTTCTTAAAGAACTAAAAGTAGAACTACCATTTGATCTAGCAATTCCACACTCTGTATCTACCCAGAGGAAAAGAAGTCATTAAATGGAAAACATACTTGCATATGCATGTTTATAGCAGCAAAATTCGCAATTCCAAAAATGTGGAAACAACCCAAATGCCCATCAATCAACAAGTGGATAAAGAAACTGTTTTTGATACATATATTATATATATATATATACACACACACACACACACCTATATATACACACACACACACACACACACACACACACATACATGCACAATGGAAGACTACTTAGCCATAAAAATGAATGAATTAATGGCATTTGCAGCAACCTGGATAAGATTGGAGACTATTATTCTAAGACCCAGGAATGGAAAACCAAACATTGTATGTTGTCACTCATAAGTTGGAGCTAAGCTATGAGGATGCAAAGGCATACGAATGACACAATGAACTTTGAGGACTCAGGGGGAAAGGGTGGGAAAGCAGTGAGGGATAAAGGTGTACAAACAGGGTGCAGTGTATACTGCTCGGGTGATGGGTGCACCAAAATCTCACAAATCACCATTTATGAACTTACTCATGTAACCAAAAACCTCCTATTCCACAATAACCTATGGAAATAACAAATTAAAAGAACGAATTCTACATCCAGTAATATTGTCCTTTGAAAATGAAAGAGAAATTAAGATATTCTTAGGAAGGAAAACTGAAGGAATACCTCACTCGTAGATATGCCCTAAAAGAAATACTAAAGAGAGTACTCAGCCTGGAATGAAAGCTCACTAGACAGTAACTCAAAGGTATAAGAAGAAATAAAGAACAGCAGGAAAGTTAGCTTCATAGGTCAATATAAAAGCCAGTATTATTTTATTTTGGGTTTGTAATGCCTCTATTTTCCCCTGTATTAGTTAAAAGACACATTTATAAAACGTATGTTAATGGACATACAATATATACAGATGTAATTTGTGACAATGATATAAAAGGAGACAGAGCTATAAAGAAGCAGAGTTTTTTAAACAATCAAAACTAAGTTGATATTAATTTAAATTTGATTGTTATAATATCAAGATATTAATTATAACCCACAGGGTAACTATTACAGGAAAAAAAAAAAAAACCCTAGGAAACAAGCAGAAAAAGAAATAAAAAAGGAATCCAAACTGTGCACTAGACAAAATTATTATTATTATTAATATTTTTTGAGACAAAATGTTGCTCTTGTTGCCAAGGCTGGAGTGCAATGGTGCAATCTTGGCTCACTGCAACCTCTGCCTCTCAGGTTCAAGTGATTCTCCTGCCTCAGCCTCTAGGGTAGCTAGGATTACAGGCACCTACCACTACACCTGGCTACTTTTTGTATTTTTAGTAGACACAGGGTTTCACCATGTTGGCCAGCCTCGTCTTGACCTCCTGAGCTCAGGTGATCCACCCACCTCGGCTTCCCAAAGTGCTGGGATTACAGGTGTGAGCCACCACACCAGTCAAAAACATCATTATTTACAAAAGGAGACAATAATAGAAGAATTGAGAAACAAAAAAATTATAAACAGAAAACAAATAATAAAGTAGCAGAAATAAGTCTTTCTTTACCAGCAATTACTTTAATTGGATTACTTTAAATGTAAATGGGCTGAATTCCTAAGTTAAAAGGCAAAAATTGACAGAATACATAAAATTATCATTTAACTATATGCTGCTTAAAAGATACTCATTTTATATTCAAGGTCATAAATAGGATAAAACTAAAAGGATGAAAAAAATCCTATGAATACAAAAATTAGTGGGGTGTGGTGGTGGGTGTCTGTAATCCCAGCTACTTGGGTGGCTGAGGCAGGAGAATTGCTTGAACCTGGGAGGTGAGGTTGCAGTGAGCCAAGATCAGGCCACTGCACTCCAGCCTGGGTAACAAAAGCAAGACTCCATCTCAAAAAAAAAAAAAAAAAGAAAGAAAAGGAAAAAAAAAATCCTATGGGAACAGTAACCAAAAAAGAGCTGGTACTAATATCAGATAAAATAGACTTTAACACAAATATTATTATAAGACACTAGGCTGGATATTATGAAATAATGAAAGGTGAATCCATTAAGAAGATATAACAATTATGTACACATATGCACCAACAAAGGCCCCAAAAACATATGAAGCAGATTGACAGACTTGAAGAGATAAATAGACACTTCTACAATGATAGTTGGAGACTTCAATATCTATTTCAAAAATGGATATTAAAACCATACAAAAGATCAGGAAGGAAATGGGAGACTTGAGCAACACTATAGACCAACTGGACTAACAGACATCTGTGTAACAGTCTACTCAATAACAGAATACACATTTTCATCAAGTATACATGAAACATTGTTTAGAATAGACCATATGTTAGGTTATAAAACAAGTTTCAATACACTTAAATACTTAAAAGTTGTATGAAGTATCTTCTCCAATCATAATGTAATGGAGCTAGAAGTGAAGGATAGAAGAAAAACAGAAAACTTCATAAATATGTGGAAATCAGTACATTCTTAAGCAACCAGTGTATTAAATAAGAAATAACAGGTAAGTTTTAAAATACATCAAGAAGAATAAAACAAAACTCAACCCCAAGACACATTTAAAAATGTGATACAGTGAAAATGATATGTGGAGGAAGATTTATAGCTGTAAATGCCAACATTAAAAAGGAGAGAAATCCTCAATCAATAGTGTAAATTTATACCTTAATTAACTAAAAAAAAGCAACCTAAACCCAAAGCTAGCAGAAAGAAGAAAGTAATAATAATTAGAGCAAAGATAAATAGAGAATAAAAAACTAATAGAATCAACAAAACCGTAAGTTGGTTATTTGAAAAAACTCAACAAAATTAATAAATATTTCGCTAGACTGACCAAGCAAAAAATAAATAAATAAATAAACTCAGTTACTGAAATCAGAAATGCAAGTAAAGTCATCACTATGGACCTTACAGAAAAATGAAAAAAAGGTTACAAAGGGAAGCTATAAACAACTGTACGTCAATAAGTTAGATTACTTACATAAAATGGATAAATTCGTAGAAACACATAAACTGCCAAAGCTAACTCAAGAACAAATAGAAAATCTGAACAGATCTGTAAAAGTAGAGATTGAATTGGTAATCAAACCACCAAACAAGAAAAAGCCTCAGACCAGAGAACTTCACTGGTGAACATTACCGAACATTTTAAAGAACTGACATTAATGTTTTTCAAAATCTTCCAAAAAATCGAAGAGGAGTGAACACTTCCTAACTCATTCTATGAGGCCAGCATTACCTCAATACCAAAGTCAGACAAAGCGTCTTGAAGAAAAGACAATATAGACCAATATCCCTTATAATATACATGCAAAAATCTTTTGGAAAAAAAAAAAAACAACTAGTAAATCAAACCTAGCAGCATATTTAAGGGATTACATACCATCGCCAATGGGATTAATCCTAGGAATGTAAGAGTGGTTGGTTCAACATACGGAAATCAATTAATATAATACACCACATGAATGGAATGAAGGGGAAAATACCCAACATGATTATCTCAAGTGATGCAGAAAAGTATTTGACAAAAATCTAATACCTTCTTATGATAAGAATTGTTCAAGAAGCTAAGAATAGAAGGAAACTTCCTTAACATAAAAAGGAACATTTATGAAACAATCCACAGCTAATGTACATTTAATGATGAAAGGCTGAAAACTTTATCTTGATATCGGGAAAAAGATAACGATGCACGTTTTCACCACTTCTACTCAACATTTTACTGAAAGCTCTAATCAAAACAATTAAGCAAGAAAAATACATAAAAGGCACGCAGATTGGAAAGGAGGAGGAGGCAAATCATTTATCCACAGATAATATTGATATGTAGAAAATCTTAAAGAATTCACAAAAGTCGATCAAAGCTAAGAAGCAAGTTTAACAAAGTTGCAGGATGCAATTTCAACACATAAAAACCAGATGTATTTCTATATACTAGCAATTAACAGTCCAAATATGAAATTAAGAAAATAACTACTTACAATAGCACGAAAAATATAAAATAATTAGAATAAATGTAACCAAAGGGGTATAAGACTTATACACTGAAAACTATAAAACATTGTGTGATAGTTAATATTATGTGTCAACTTGATTGGATTGAAGGATGCCTAGATAGCTGGTAAAGTACTGTTTCTGGGTGTGTCTGTGAGGGTGTTGCCAGAGGAGATTAACACAAGTCAATGGACTGGGAGAGGAAGACCCATCCTCAATGTGGATGGGCCCCATCCAATCGGCTGCCAGTGCAGCTAGAACAAAGCAGGTGGAAGAAAGTTGGATAAGCTGGCTTGCTGAGTCTTCTGGCTTTTATCTTTCTTCAGTGCTGGATGCGTCCTTCCTTTGAACATCAGACTCCAGATTTTTTGGCCTTTAGGCTCTTGGACTTACACCAGTGGTTTGCCAGGGGCTCTTGGGACTTTGGCCACAGACTGAAGGCAGCACTGTCGGCTTCCCTACTTTTGAGGCTTTGGGACTAGGACTGAGCCACTACTGGCTTCCTTGCTCCTCAGCTTGCAGGCAGCCTATGGTGAGACTTCACCTTGTGATTGTGTGAGTCAATTCTCCTTAATAAACTCCCTTTCATATATACATATATCCTATTAATTCTGTCCCTCTGGAGAACCCTGACCAACACACATTGCTAAGTAAAATTAATAATGACCTATATAAGGTCAATCACCTGGTGGGAGGTGATTGAACCATGGAGATGGATTTCCCCGTTTGACACTGTTCTCCCGATAGAGTTCTCATGAGATCTGGATGTTTAAAAGTGTGTGGTGCCTCCCACATCTCTTTCTCTCTTCCTCCTGCTCTGGCCATGTAAGACATTCCTGCTTCCCCTTCACCTTCTGCCATGATTGAAAGTTTCCTGAGGCCTTTCCAGAGGCCATCATACTTTCTGTACAGCCTGTGGAACCACGAGCCAGTTAGACTTCTTTTCTTTATAAATTACCCACTCTCGGTTACTTTTTATTAGCAGTGTGAGAACAGACTCATATACAGATGATACTCTCTAAAGTGATTTACAGATTAAATGCCAAACCTGCCAAAAATTCCAATGGCTTTTTTTTTTTTTTCAGAAACAGAAAAGTTAATTCTAAAATTTATGTAAAAGTACGAGGACTCCAAATGCCAAAATAATCTTGAAAGAGAAAAACAAAGTTGAAAGACTCATACTTCCTGATTTCAAAACTTATTATAAAGCTACAATAATCAAAATAGTGTGCTACTGGCATGAGAATAGACACGTGGAGCAACAAAATAGAATTGAGGACCCTAAAATACACCTAAGCATCTGTAGCTCATTTGACAAAAATGCCAAGATCATTCAAGAAGCAAAAAATTTGCTCTTCAATGAATGGTGCCAAAACAACTGGATATCTATATGCAAAAGAATGGAGTTAAATTTCTAGCTCATACCATAGGCAAAATTTACTAAAATATATCAAACATCTAAATATATTAGCTAAAACTCAAAAACTCTTAGAAGAAGACAGGATAAATCTTCATAATCTTGGATTTGGCAAGATATTCTTAGATATAGCACCAAAGCATAAATAAATGAATGGAAAACTGGACCATTATGGTTGAAGGTAGGAGGGAACATATATAATTCAAAGGGTATCCAACAAAGGACAAAAATTGGTAAATTGGACTTTATTGAAACTAAAAACTGTATGTAACAAAGGACACTATAATTAAAAGATAGACTGTGGAACAAAAGAAAAATATTTTCAAATTGTAGATACGATTAGAATCTACTATCCAGAATATATAAAGAACTCTTAACACTCAACACAAACAATGCAACTAAAAAATGGAACAAAGGACTTAAGTGATATTTCCCTGAAGATGGTATACAAATGGTTAACAAGCACATGAAAAGATGCTCACCATCATTAGTTATTAGGAAAATGCAAACCAAGACCACAGAGATACCATTTCACAGCCACTAGGATAATTATGATTTTAAAAAGGAAAATAACAAGTGTTGGCAAGGATGTAGAGATGTTAGAACTCTTGTACATTGCTGATGAGAATATAAAAAGATGCAGTCATTGTAGAAAACAGTTTTGTATTTACTTAAAAAGTTAAACAGCATTATCATATGACCCAGCAATTTTACTCCTAGGTATATAGTTAAAAGAATAGAAACCAGGTTTCAAAACAAATATGTCTGATTGTTGATAGCAGCATCATTCCCAATAGCCAAAAGCTGGAAGCAACCCAAATGTCCATCAGTGGATGAGCTGATAAATAAAACACAATATATAATAATGGAGTATTATTTTTCAGCCATAAAAAAAGAAGTATTGATACATGCTACAATATGGATGAACTTTAAACATCGCATGCGAAACGATAGAAGCCAGACACAAAAAGCCACATATTCTATGATTCCATTTATATGAAATATTCATAATAGGCAAATTCATAGACAGGTTCATGGTTGCTAGGGCTGGATGAGGGGCGTGGGGCAGTGACTGTTTAATAGTTATGAGGTTTCCTATTAAATTTCCTTTTGAGTTTTGGAACTAGATAGAGTTTACAGTTGACCACATTGTGAATGTACTAAATGCCGCTTAATTGTACACTTGGTTAATTTGATGAATGATATGTTACATAAATTTTACCTCAATTAAAATAAAAGATGTTAGAAAAGAATAATGGCATATAAATCAATTTAAATCAGAGGAAAGGAGATGAAGATGACAAAAGCAGGGAACAAATAAAAACCCAAAATATGATAGAAAAGATCAATCAAGCCAGCTGAAAAAGTATTTGTGATATAGATTACAAGAAAAAAAAGAAGCCAAAAGCAAACTATTTGGTGTAAAAATCAGACATTCAACTATAGTTACAGTAGAGACAGAAAAAATAATATAACACTATTGATACATTTATGTCAGTAAATTGAATGCTTTAATAAAATGCACACATTCCTAAAAAATAACTTCCCAAAAATAATTTGAGAAGAAATAGAAAACCTAATTGCTTTTGTAATCCTAAAGAAATGGAGTCTGTTAGTGTAAAATGTTCCCAGAAAGAAAGCATCAGGCCCAGATTGTTTTACCTGTGCATTCCACCAGGCATTCAAGAAGCATCTCATTCTGGTCTTTCACAAAGTCTTCTAGAGAATTATAAAAGAAGGTATTGCCTATTTGATTCGATGAAGATAGTATAGTAAACAAAAGGCAAGATTTTATGAATTTCTTGTTCAAGATGCTTTGGTTTGATTTTGCCTCTTTATGCCTTCAAAAATGCCTCCTCCTAGCCTTCAACCATAATGCTCCAATTTCCCGTTTATTTATTTATCCATCCATTCAAAAACACTTGTTAAATGTCTGTAATGTGCCAGGCACCTTTCTAGGTACAGTGAATAAAGTAGATAAAAATCTTCCTTGGACAGAGTTTCCATTCCAGTGGTGGGATATAGGCAGTAAACATAGTCTGTGTTGGACTAAGGAAACTTGAGTTCAAAGGAGAACTCCTGGAAGGACAGATCACTTCAGGGGTCATCCGTATAGAGACACTTTAAAAGCCCCAAGACATGACGAGTATTTAAGTAAATACAAGACTGTCCCTAAGTGCAGAAGGAGATCCAAGCATTGATCTGAGAGGTAGGGACTCTATTAATATGAGAAATATTAATAAAGTCAGAAATAAGAGAAGGAACCAATAAAAGAGACTGAGAAGAAGCAGTTCATAGGATCCAAGCAGACCAGGAGAGTTTGGTGGCTAGACACCAAGTGAAAAAGTATTTTCAAGAAGAGGGAGTGGTCAGTTGTGTTGAATACTACAGTCTGTTCAAATAATTGACCCTCGGTTTAGAATATGAAAGTTATTGAAGGGTACTTAAACCAGAGCTGCTTTACTGACAAAAGCCTGGCTAGACAATTTGTGTGGGTATGGGAGAAGAGAAATTGACTACAGTGAGTATGGACAATTACTGCAAGAAGCTTTCCTCTAATGGGTGGTAAAGAAATGCAGTGCGAGATGGAGGGAAAAGTGGGATGAATATGCTTCTTCTCTTTTGTCTGTGTTTTCAGTGTTTGAAAAAGAACAGCATGCTAAAGTTGATGTTAATAATCAGCAGAAAGAGAAAACTTAATCGGGCTTGGGGGAAGATTTTTGGAGCAAAGATCTGGAGTAGGTAAGAGGTGGTGGTGTCCAAAACATGAGAAAATGGTTTAGCCTTGGCACATGGAGAGTTTACTCATACTTTTCAGGTGAGAGGCAGGGGATATAAATGCTGATGTTGGCAGCAAAGGTATAGAGAGGCCGGGGAATGAGGACATTCCCTTCTGATGCTTCAGCTCTCTCAGTAGAGTAGAAACAAAGTCATCCGGTGGAAGAAAGGACGAAAGAGGAGGTGCTGAAAGTTAGAAGACAGAGAAGGTAAGAAAGAGTTTAGGGCAGTGCGAGATGTAGGATGAAATACTGCTTTCTTATCCTATGAAAATTGCGAATATTTAAAAAATTCTAATGATAATTTTGGAGAATTCAGTGAACCGTAAGGGAATAAGCATACGGTTCCTGGAGAGAATCTGTGACTTATTTGAGTTCTAGGTTATTAAACTAAGGAGAGCAAGACCTTATGTCTACAAAAATAAAAAAAAAAATACAAAAATAAGCTGAGTGTGGTACTGCGTGACCATAGTCCTAGCTACTTGGGAGGCTGAGGCAGGAGGATCACTAGAGCCCAGAAGTTCCAGGTTGCAGTGAGCTATGATCGCACCACTGCATTCCAGCCTGGGCAACAGAGTGAGATGCTGTCTCTAAAATAAATAGATAGATAAATAAATTAAGTAAGTAAGTAAGCAAGGAGAGTAAGCACGGTGTGTGTATGCATGTGTGTGTGTGTTTCCAGCTTTGTTTGCCAGAGTGGGTACAAAGAGAGAAAAAGCGGGATTTTACCATGGTTGTATTTTTGCCAGGTAATATCATGAGAAGAGGCAGGGTCAAGGAAGTTGAGGATGTGCAAAAGAGACTAATAAAAATGACTGTGGAATTCAATCTGGGTAAGGAGAGAAAAAGCAGATGAAGATTGGTACAGCGTAGTACCTGCTGTCAAGGAATTCACAGTATTGTGTGTCAGACAAACACACAAATAGATACCTTTATTATATTGTATTATTATATAAAGACTAGAAGAGATGGGGAGAACAGAGTGGGTGTTTCAGGGAGGAGGGAGTGATCAGATGTGTCAAATTCTGCTGACCGCTTAAACCAAGATGAAGACTGACTTCTAAAGAAACTAAACATGGGTAAGTTATTTGGGTAAATTATTCTTACCCAAAATATAAAAACTAGAGGAAATTAGAAAGTTGAGAGATGACAATCGTATATGTTTTATCATCATCAAAACAACTCTTATTTACATTATTAAATGATCCTTCTCATCCCTGTTTTTAATGTGAGGCTTGACTTTTTTATATAGCTGAAGTTTATGGTGCATATATAAGTTTTATTCTGCTTTTATTCATTTTGAGATTTTTTCTATAGTACTACAATTTTATTGTCAATAGTTTTTAATGGTATACAATATTATTTGTGTGGATTTACCATCTGTTATTTAACTGTTCTTTCCATGCTGGATAGTTAAGTTGTTTACGGTTTTCTGTTGTTATAAGTAGCCCTGTAATGAAAAGCTCTTTGCCAAAAGCTTTATCAGCAGTTTTAGATGACTTCCTCAGGGGAGAGTATCAAAACCTTAACTACTGTTTCAAAGAAATGAACATTTGAAAACACTGTTTTAGGATTTTTTGAAACTAACTAATTAAGCACTACTTTTCATAAGCCGCATTCTGTTTTCTCTGGATTCTGAGCAGATAGCTCTCACATTTTCAGCTCTTATATTCTAATAATCACTTAATTTATTCTTTGGAGGGAAGGCATAAGGTATGTAGAAACAGATGTATTTCCAAACATATATTTATGTGTTCATTGATTAAGGTCAGCAAAACAGAGGAGGGGAAGACAGCTCCAGGATAATAAACAAGAGAGATGGCCCTGCCAAGAATGGCACCACAAATTTGCCTTTAGTTTAGCTGTGTCTTCTGGGGTGGTCTCTTCTCCAGCATGGTCATCTCTGCCTCCACACATGGCTATGCATGGAGACCAAGGAGGGTATACAGTCACCCATGAATTATTTCTCGGGGCCATGACCCTGATGAGGGCCAAGGGAGTGGAGAAACTCTCTTGAGGTTTTACTCATCATCTGTTGTTTTTGCCTACCCTAAAAATATTTCTTCTTCTAATAACACTATCTCAGTTATCCTTCCCCCAACCAGGTCTTCATCCACATGATTTAGGTGGTGGTGACTCTCTTGCTCCTCACCTAGGGTTGTCTCATGACCTAGGGCTGGCCAATCAGAGTAGTCCAACCATGGCCATAGTGACTGGTTACTCGCTGTAAGGGTGATGTAAGCCTTGTGCTACTGAGGTCCCTTGTGGGGAGATTGCAAAACACCATCTCAGAAAAAAAGTACAGCCAAGAGGGCAAGCTAAATATAAGGCCAGCAGGAGGTGACAGAGAACACACTTGCAGGTAACATGGGTTTTCAAGGAGACTGAAATCTGTTAATTATTATCAAACTTTGTCCTCATTTAGACCTCCTTCTTGAGAAACACTGTCCTCTGAGGACACTTGTTCCATCTCAGTACTGAAGGAATCATCAGTCTAATCTCCCACAGGAGCAAAATCTTCATAATGGGATGCTGCTATTTCAACATCCAGATCTCCCTTCAGAACAAGCACCTTCAGTCAAGTGCTTTTTCTCTTGTGACTTTTGAAAAGACTTACTTTTCCCAACCATAGAAACGATTAGTTTTTGAATAATAGAGGTTTTCCTTGCTGATTGCCACTCCCAGTCTGTGGGCTTTGAGGGCAGGTTAGATTTTGAAGACATTATACTTTAGTGGTTTTTTTTTTCAAAGCTTGAAATATGTTCAGCTTTGAGCAGATTTTCCATATATTTCATGTTCATATTTTCGACCCTATCATCCATGCTGTTCAAGACACACATCTGGAAGTTGAGCCCTGCCTGTTTCTCCATTCCCGTCCATCAGTCATCATCTGTTTCCTAAATGCTTTTTGAATGTATCCACATTTATTGCCTTGTTTGGTTTAGAGTAGCATTCTCAATTCTCACCTTGCATCACAATTATTTGGGGAGCTTAAAAAAATTGATACCCAGATGTCACTCTCAGATATAATTTATCTGGAATGATATTCAACATCAGTAGTTTCAAAAGCTCTTCAGCCATCTCTAATATCTAGCTAAAGTTGAGGACCACTGGATTTGAAGCTAGCTTTAGATCTTCATCATCTTTTCAGGGCTACTAAATTAGTTTTCTAAGTTGTCAACCTGCCTCCTCCAATCTGGTTTCATTCCCATCTGTCCTCCATGACATTTCCAGGGGAATATTTGTAAAACACCAATCTGATTCTGTCACTCCCATGACTATGACTCCTCTGTGACCCTAACCTCTGCATGGCTTTAAAGACAACCTCATTGCCCATCTCCTCAATAGCATCTCTGTCCCTTCCCCCTCCCAGTTTCCTATAGTGGTACCAAAGTAGTCCTTGGCATTCATAAGAGAAATATCTCAAGACAGTTGTGAAACTCCATTTTCTGGGAAGTCATGTAATTTCAGTCCATAGAAGGCCATAACTTAGAACAGAAAAACTGTGACTTCCACACAGATTCTATAAATGCAAATGTAATGTAATTTAAATAGCAATAATAGTGTACTTCATCATAAAAATAACCTCCACAAAATATTGCATTACATCTCTATAGTAACACTGACCAAGAGTGATGAATGATGTTAATTATTCCTATTGAGTCCACATTTATATACAGGTGTGATTAGGAAAAGCCCTCTCTTCACAAAGAGAATCTAAATTCTGCAAAGAAAAATATTTCCCCAAAATTTGAACTAACTTTTATTTTGCAGGATATGCTATTCCAAAACCTTGATAGTACTTTTGCTCTGCATGGATTCTTTTTCCTTTCTTTTTTTTTTTTTGAAACAAAGTCTTGCTCTGTTACCTAGGGTGGAGTGCAGTGGTGTGATCGCAGCGCACTGCAACCTCCACATACCGGGGTCAAGCAGTTTTCCTGCCTCAGTCTCCCAGTAGCTGGGATTGCAGGCAACCACCATCGTGCCCAGATAATTTTTGTGTTTTTAGTAGAGATGGGGTTTCACCATGTTGGCCAGGCTGGTCTCGAACTCCTGACCTCGTGATCCACCCGCTGTGGCTTCCCAAAGTGCTGAAATTACAGGCATGAGCCACTGCACCCGGCCTGCATGGATTCTTATAATGAGTCAGCGACCTGTTAACACTCTGTTAACCACCGTTTCATCATCCATTTGTCTAATTTTTAAGTTGATGAGCAATGTTTGAATTGGTTCAATAAATCATTAAAACAGCTTCACAAATCATCTTTACTTTTTCCAGATGCTGTACTTATTCACACTCAAACTTTTAGATGTGTTAATATTTTTCTTCTTTGTCATTTATCCAGAACTTCTCTTTTCCGTCCAAGAACTACCAATTTCACTCTTAATGGCCACCACCATCATTAGGAATTAGCACCCCTTTGTGGCTACTCATTTTGTGAGTTAGCATGCATATGTGCTGATAAATACCTGAAGAGAAATATAGTTGAGATGTGACTGCTGGTGGTCCACAGACTCATTTGCTTGTTTAGTGATGTGTTATGCACCCTACCTTTCAAGTATGGGTGAGTCAAATCCAGCCTCAGGAAAATTAAAATTAGTGAAATGTCATAGAGCTCTGGGATCACAAATAGAACAGTCCAAAAGCAACCCTGGAAGTTCTCCCTGGGTTGCCTGCATGATGAATGAGTGAGAACAATGAGTTTTCCCCATGTCAGGAGGTAGGGCTGCACCTGATCTCAACTCCCCCTGAATCTTAAGCTGGCAATGGGTGGTTTTCCTAAGCAGCTAAACAAACAACATCAAAATCATACCGCCTAATGCCCAAGCGGTCCATTTCCTGCCCCACCACTAGCTTCTGCTCACAGGTAAACTTGCTCTATCTATTGATATATTGGAAAGTTGAGCAACTTCTTGATGAGTGAGAAAGGGAGCTGGGCCCCTCTCGCAGAAGGTACACTCATGACCTGTTCCAGCATTCCCCAGAGTGAGAGATCAGAGAAATGTGTCCTTTCTTTTCTTGCTGACGTTTTCTTTGTAAGTCTGATCAAAAACCCTGTCTTTAACTCATAACCAGTGAGGTGAATTTCAACCTGAGCCCTGTTACATGATAGGCTTTTAGTATCAGTTGTGAATTCTACAAACTAAGAATCCAAGTGTTGCTTTTTTTTTTTGGTGGGGGGGATGAAGTCTCACTCTGTTGCCCAGGCTGGGGTGCTGTGGAGTGATCTTGGCTCATTGCAACCTCCATCTCCTGGGTTCAAGCAGTCCTCCCTGCCTCAGCCTCCTGAGTAGCTGGGATTACAGGCACCCACCATCATGCCCAGCTAATTTTTTTTTAGTAGAGATGGTGTTTCGCCATGTTGGCCAGGCTTGTCTTGAACTCCTGACCTCAGGTGACCTGCCTACTTTGGCCTCCCAAGGTGCTGGGATTACAGGCATGAGCTACTGTGGCTGGCCTTGTGTTGCTTATTTTTATTATGATGCTACATTGGCCCATGCTGTCTTGTGTTCCTCTCTTTTCGCATGTTCTGTTCATCTGCCTATAATTTTTCCTTCTTTTGGCCACGTGGAAAACTTCATTTGTCCTTCAAGATTTACCTGTGCACTGTTAACCCCTCAGCTCCTGGCCCTCGTCTAAAGCAGTGAAAAACCAACCCCTCTTTTGTGCTACTGAAAGATGCAACTTACCTACACAGTTCTCAGCACTGGGGCATTGTTTTCCAAGATTGGCCCACTCTCTAGGAGCCAGCAATTTACCATACTATTTATTTTTTCATGTAAAATCACTTTTTTGAGTTACATAAGTAATACATATTGATGAATAATTAGAAAGTACCCAATATAACCCAGGGATACTTTTACATATTTTGTTGATACCATTTGAGGTTTATTTAATAAAAATGGCCTAATGCACTACCAATATCTTAAAAGCTACTTTCTTTTCTTATTGTAAAATTTGGCAACTCATTGGTATTTTTATTTTCATTTATTTAGTTTGTGGCAAAAGTAAACATTTAAAATAGGTTTACTGGTGAATTGCATTTTTTGTGGGTCTTACTTGTTCCTATATTTGTATTTGTTCTTCTATTAAGTATTTATCTTCTACTTATTGATTTGTAGAAAATCCTTTTTTAGTGAGTATATTAACTCTTGATCAGCTATGTAAATACTATTTATATTGTAAACATTTAAATCCGTTTATAATTTTATTTGTATTAAAAAATCTTTGCAATTTAAATTTTGTAAGTTTTATATTTTGCAGTAAAATCTGTTAGTCTTTTGCAAGGATTTCTGCCTTGGTATCATGCTTAAAAAATCTTTTTCTATGCGAGTTATTGAAATTATTTTCCTAAAAATAATTTCATGGCTATATTGGAAACTTTAAGCTATTTTAGTATATTCCCTCCCTGTCCCCTCTCCTCTCCTACTTCCTTTGGTGAATGTTTATTAGGTTTCCATTCCGGTCAGGCACTCACTTTTTTTTGGTACTGAAAATGCAATGAACAAGGTTGACATGATTCCTGCCTCCATGGACTTAACATTCTGAAGAGAAAAACAGATAATAGACACAAAACCAAATAGATATAGATTATAATGTCACAGAGTGATAGGTGCTATAACAAAAAATGAAGGAGGAGGAGCTTGAGAATGTGGTGGGGTGTGTCATGCAAATAAGCCAAAATGGCCTCTGTATATTACTCCTGGGTTTATGACTTCTTCACAGTAGGCTGAGATCTGTTAGCTTAAATGCCCACTAGCACTACACTCAAATTTTTACACATCCAAATGTTGTAAACATAACCAAATAAACAGATTTTTAACCATTGAGAGCCTTCCTGCTTTGCATACTCTGCACACCTATGCCCTACATTTGCTGGCCATAGATAAGCTACAAAGTTGTAAAGACCTCAAGACACCACTATCCTTTAAAAGAACATTGAGCAGAGATCAGAAACAGACTTTGAGGGAAGACTGTTCAGGTCAGAGAGAACAGCAAGTACAGAGGTCTTCAGGCAGCACAGAGTTAAGTGTGTTCAGAAAAGCAGGAGCATCCATGTGCTGGAGACTTGATCCCTTTTTTCTCTATTTATTTCAAATGCGCTTAAAAAAATCCTAGGTTCTTATGTATATTTGATTTGTTTCTGATCATTAATTCTGTTCCCTTACCAGGAACATTGAATAGATTTTCCATTATTAAACTTTTAAAATGTCACTCAGCAAACGTCTGCAATTTTCTTCATGTAAGTCACCACAATTATTTTAAAGTTTATTCATGACCAGGCACGGTGGCTCATGTCTGTAATCCCAGCACTTTGGGAGGCCATGGTACGTAGATCACCTGAGGTCAAGAGTTCCAGACTAACCTGGCCATCATGGTGAAACTCCATCTCTACTAAAAAATGCAAAAATTGGCCAGGCGTGGTGGGCGGGTGCCTGTAGTCCCAGTTACTTGGGAGTCTTAGGCGGAAGAATCACTTGAACCCAGGAGGTGGAGGTTGCAGTGAGTTGAGATTGCACCATTGCACTCCAGCCTGGGTGACAGAGCAAGACTCTGTCTCAAAAACAAAAATCAAACAAACAAAAAAGTTTGTTCATTTGCATTTTGTATTTTGATTGCTCCTGAATATTTAATCTTTTGTTTTTTAAAATTACATTTTCTAATTGGTTGTTGATAGTGTATAGAAAAGCTAATTGCTTTTTATATTTGTTGGTTTTATAATAATATTTTTTAATTACATGTCTTATTAGGCCCAATGATTTTCAAAACAATCTTGTTTTTTTCTTCTTAATCATATCATTTCCAAATTGGTAATTTCCTTTTTTCAGTTATATCTTTTATTATGTTATTTCCTTAATGAGTTGAATTAACTAAATTACTCATATAAATTCCTTTAGTCACTGTCAACAAGAGTCAGAGATACAAACTCTTTGTAGGTGTTCATTGGTCTTTTCGATTTTTCACATCTTTCCAGAGAGTGGTCAATTTTTTCATGATCTTTCGATCTTGCGAAAGTCAGGGATTCAACCCCTCTCTGGGACTGAATACACTTTGACTTTTTTATTCGCAATGAGATGGAAATTTCAAGGGGCAAAGCGGAAAACCGATAACAATCAAGAGGTTTCCCTTGTCTTCACACCATCTCAAGTATAAGGCCAAGCAGTCTGCAGGCGTCACTAGCACTGGAAGTACCCTTCATGAGGTTCTCAAACGGTCAAGGTGGTTCTGGACTGTGGGTTGATAAGGCTTCCTGGGAGAGGCTCAGAAGGGGTGTGCTCAGAGCTGAACCTCTGAGTGGGTGATGACTGTAGCAAAGAAGAGCTGGGAGGGGTTTGGATTCCTGTATTATAAAGTTCTCAGGTCAGAAATTGTGGGTCCGCTATAAATTCTAAGCTAACTTTCATTCTTCTCTTGGGAGCTGGAGGAGTAAATTTCTCTCTATTATTTCATAGAAATATAAAAGGTAAGAGTCAGGTCAGTCACTGCTGTCTTCATGCCCATCAGTTTCTTGTGAGAAGAAAACCAGGACGTATAGATATCACCGGTCTCAAGTCCAGCAGAGGGGTTATTCCCAAGGGTCTTTCATAATACCGAACTGGTAACTGAAATTATTTTCTTCAGATATAATGTCACTCCTGTTTAATTGCTTGGATGGTTCCTGAAAAACCTCAGGTGAACAGAAAAGAGGAGGGGAGAATTTTCTCCAGTTCCATTTGGCCAGATCAAAGTCCAGTTATTTTTAAAGACTAAGGCAAGTGCGTTTGCTCCACCTGGAGCTTCTGAGCTTTGTCAGGGGCTGAGGCACTGCACGCCTCTCTAGTAAGCATCACTGGCTCAGGTGGGAACTGGCTCTGCCAGCATGCACCCCACATCATGCACCCAGCTCAGCCCAGACCGCCTCCCGCATGCCTCCTTGGCCCAGGATAAATTAGGAGAATGCTCTGACCTCCTGCTCCAGCGACAGGGTCTGGTGCATTTCCTCTGTAACTGGCACCTTATACACCTTTTATTTCCAGGTCTTGGTTTGGGGGTTGAGAATGAGGTTCTGATGGGTGTCTCTTCCCATCTCTAAAGGCAGTTTTTTGTTTTTCTTCCCAGATGGTGGCTTTCCATCTCACCTGTTCTGAATTTGGCAAGAAAGCCTCAGTTTTGTTTTGTTTTGTTTTTTTAACCATATGGATAGCACTCTTTCCTATCATCAGGGGTGTTAAAAAAATCATCTCCTCTATTTTTATGTTATATTATTTCAATAAAGATCTTTGGGGGGGGTGGCAGTTAAACTCAAATAGGCTCAATTAGTTAAGTTGAAAGGGAAGAAGGGCACTTTAATAGTGTAGTGAGGTGCTTCCAGTCCATGTATTTAAGAGACTGCTTTCAGCTCAAGACTTTATACAAATAAAAATGATCTGTGAGATTGACTGAGCCCATATGCACATCAGAAGAACCACGTGCTCTTTATTGATGTCATGGATTCAATCGCCTGTTCATTCATTTGCTTATTTGTTTGTTGACTGAGTCACTTAAGAGTATTATTGAGAATCATGGTCAGCACTGGATGACAAAAGTGAACAAGATATTGCAGTGGTTGCTACATGAACGTATCCAGGTAGCAAAGTGGTGTCCAGCTATACACACATTGTACATATGTCAATGTCCTGATTTTGATATCAAACTAGAGTTATGTTAAATGTTATGCAAAAACCATTGGGGGAAACTTGGTCAGTAATACACCAGGCCTCTATTTTTGTAACTTCCTTTGAATGTATTGCTTTTACAAAATGACTTTTTAAAAAGTGAACAAGATCAACATGATCACCCTCCTGGAGAGCCTGTTTATAAATGAATTGTAAAAGGCTGCACATGTGTGTGAAGATAGCCTCCACTCCTTTTGATCTCCCAGCTTTATTAAAATATAATTGGTAAATACGCATCATTAAAAAAATAAACCTTATTTTTCAGAGCAGTTTTAGGATCACGGCAAAATCAAGTAAGTGCAGAATTTCTGTATGCTGTCTGCTCCCACGCATGCACAACCCCGACTCCCTGCTATCAATATCCCCTACCAGAATGGTACATTTCTTACTATTGATGAACCTATATTGACACATCATCATCAGCCAAAGTCCATTGTCTACATTAGGGTTCACTCTTGGTGTTGTACACATCCTATGAGTTTAGAAAAATGTACAATGACACATACACACCCTTATAATAACATCTGAAATTGTTTCACTGCCCTAAAAGTCCTCTATGCTCTGCCTATTAATCCCTCCCCCTCCCTAATCCCTGAAAGCTGCTGATTTTGTTTTTTTTTTTTTACCGTCTTCATAGTTTTGTTTTTTTCCAGAATGTCATATACCTGAGAATCATAGTATGTAGCCTTTGCAGATTGACTTCTTTCAATCAGTAATATGCATTTAATTTTCTTTCATATCTTCATGGTTTGATAGCTCATTTGTTTTTAGTGCTGAATAATATTCCATTGTCTGGATATACTCTAGTTTGTTTTTCCATTCATCTACTGAGGACATTTTGGTTGCTTCCAAGTTTTGGCTGTTACGAATAAAACTACTATAAACATTCATGTGCAGGTTCTTGTGTGGGCATGAGTTGCCAATTCATTTGGATAAATACCAAGAAGTGTGATTGCTGAATTATATGGTAAGAGTATGTTTAGTTTTGTGAGAAACAGCCAAACTGTATTCCAAAGTGACAGTCCTATTTCGCATTCCCACCATCAGTGAATGAGAAATCCTGTTGTTTCACAGCCCCAGCAGCATTTGGTGTTGCGGGTGTTCTGGATGGTGGTCATTCTAAAAGATGTGTGATGCTATCTCATTGTTGCTTTAATTTGCGTTCCCTGATGACATAGGATGTGGAGCATCTTTTCATATGTTCATTTGCCATCTGTGTATCTTTATGGGTGAGGTCTTTTACCCATTTTTAATTGGGCTATTTGTTGTCTTATTGTTGAGTCTTGGGAATTCTGTGTATATTTTGTACCATACTTGTATTCGTCTGTTCTCACACTGCTAATAAAGACATACCTGAGACTGTGTCATTTATAAAGGAGAGAAGTTTAATTGACTCACAGTTCCACATATGATTTAGAGGCCTCTCAATCATAGTGGAAAGTGAAGGAGGAGCAAAGTCACATCTTACATGGCAGCAGGCAAAAGCGCTTGTGGAGAGGAATTCCCATTTATAAAACCATCAGATCTCGTGAGACTTACTCACTACCACGAAAACAGTATGGGGGAAACTGCCCCCATGATGTAATTATCTCCACCTGGTCCCACCCTTAGCACATGAGGATTATTACAATTCAAGGTGAGATTTTAGTGGGGACACAGCCAAACCATATCAATAGTCCTTTATCAGATGTCTGTCTTTTGCCAATACTTTCTCCCAGCCTGTGGCTTGTCTTCTCATTCGCTGGATCCATTTCCTTTTTACTAGCAATCTGGTGGTAACAGCTGGTATGGGGCAGAAAACAGTCTCTCCACTAGATTTTGCCCACGTTCTGGGGACCTCACTATGTTGTTAGCTACAGGAACAGTTCTGTGTGAGGGCTGTGCTTGGGAGCACAGGCTCTGGGATGTGTTAACTTACATATGAGTCTTGGTTCCACTGTCTATGAGGTGTACAGCCCAGGTAGATTACTTAGTATCTCTGTCCTTTAGTATCCTCAATCGTAGATGTCTTAAAACCAACACTTACCAGCTAGAGTTGTTGTCAAGATAGTGTGATCTTATCCTGGTAGAGGATTTGGGGCAGTTGATGGGACATAGTAAATTTTACATAAATGTTATTATGGATATTCAGACATGCCTTCGTGACATCATTTTGGCTATAGTATCTTAATTAATAAGTTTTAGTTTTACAAGTATTTTCCCCTCTTGGAATACGTGTGATTTCAGCCGTGGTTATGAAAGTTGTAACTGCCTTCACCCTCTGGCAGCAGTGTTCTGAGAGTTCTGTGTGTGTGTGAGTCTGTGTGTGTGTCTGTGTGTGTGGGGGGGGGTACTTAGAAGGGTTTCAGAGGTCCCTTTCATTTTTTGTTCCTTTTCCATGTAGAAATTAAATGGATCATCCATTTGGGTAGCTTGGTAACACTTTGCTGTCTATTACCATTGAACGTTTCCCTCATCTCACCCCACAGGCTACAAACATTTGGGGTTTTATTTAATCAATTTTTCCAACAAATTGAGGACTTTGCTACATTCTGTGATAATACTTGTTTTGTACTTTACATGTAATATAATGATGACAGTTATCACTCCTATTTATTGTTCACCTCCTGTAACTTAGATACTGTGATAAACACTTTTCTTATATCACCACTCTCCATTTTAAGAGCAGGTAAGTTGAGGTTTCGCCAGTGAATTGACCTGCCAAGTTCACCCAGCTGATTAGACGTAGAACTGGGATTTGACCCCAGACCCTGTGACTCCAGGCTCTTCACCACAATGCACAGACCACCAGATACTCCACTCCAGAGATTCCCAAAGCATTGTCCCAAAAGCACATGAGGAGGAATAACTTTGAAGGGGGAATTAAAACAAATCCGTCTTCCTGGGTCCCACCTCAGATCTAGGAATCAGGCTGTCGTCTTTCTCTCCCTCTCTGAACCTACCTTTTCCCCACAAATGTTTCACACTTTATCAGAAGGAAGAAACCTTCCAGATCCTGGGAAGAGAAAACAGATGTCAGGAAATAAAGCTATGTGGGCTTATGGGTAGAAATGAATAAGTTTACATCCGACTATGAACAAAGGCTGCCAAACTCTAGGGAGAAAGTTATGTAACATGCATTCTTTCTCTAGAGTTCTCAGGTTTATTTTTTTGAATCAGTTTCTGTGGCAATATGGCTACACTGTTCAGAAGTTTTCCTTTATGCTAGCTATACCATTTTTCAAGATCTAGTTATAGGAGATAATAAAAAGAAAGTCAATATTAATTATGCTTTTGGAGAAACGAGCTAGTAATTCAGGTTTGGGTGATTTTGAAAGCAAAGGTGAAAGTGAAAGTATAATGGATGATTTCCTTTCTTGATAACAACATACTTATTTAAAATAAAAGACTAACTCAGTGTGGAAGGTAGACGGGTTTTGGTTCAACCAAATGGATAATTTTTCTCTCTGACATCTGTAGAAATTGAGTCAGCTTCTTCATGTGATTGTTATAAAGATAGAGATATATATTAATAACAGAGCCTGACAAGCAGTAACAAACATTCGTATTATTTTATTATAATTATTATCACTATTATTGTTATAAATTATAGCTGATAAAAAGTGCTGAGCCGGGTGCAGTGGGGGTGCACACCCATAGCTTCCGGTGCTCCAGAAGCTGAGATGGAGGGATTGCTTGAGCACAGGAGTTCAAGTCTAGCCCGGGAAACATCCCTCTCTCAAAAAAAAGGCTGGATAGAGCAAGTGCAAAATAAATTTTTGGTAAAGAATTTCAATGGAGATTTGAAATGGAAATCCCAGTGACCTATTTCTACTTCAAATGAATCTGCTAAACACAGATAATTACAGTTCATCTTTATTTATTTATTTATTTATTTTTGCTATTTAGAAATCATGTGCCCCCTTCCTCCGGCACAGAAAGGATGCTTTGTTCAAATTCTTAGGTACTTGGTGTCCTCAGGGAGATCCTGTCAGCGTGATGACTCTTCTTATTTTGACAGGAGCTCCAATCTGTTAGATGATATTTTGAAGCAGGTCTTTGGGGAAGGGACACTTAGACCCAGTGAAGGTCATGGTGATCCTTATTGGAAAATGGGACATCGCTCTGCTATTGTAAGTAATTGGTGTCAAATGAAATCTTCCTAGAAATAGTAACTGTGCTGTGCTTGGCTGATCCTGGATTCCCAGAAGTTCTCCGTTCATGAGTAAATGAGGCACAAAACAGAGAATAACCCCTTTCTGCCAAGCAGCCTAGCACTGAGCAGCATTATCTGGGGATTGCTGCAGCCAGGATGGATGGATTTGCTCTGGCTTAATTTGTTCACAGGTTCCAGGGGGAGCAGTGGTTTTCTCTCCCTTTAAAAATGTTTATTCAAATTTGGTGACTCTGCAATTTGGCTGGGAAAGGCCACTGGGAGACAGGTCAAATAATGGGACACTCACTTCAGGCTAAAATGGCCTTCCTCACCTCTCCAGCTGGCTGACTCTTCGTTATCCTTTAAAACTCAAAGGTGGTATGATTTCTTCTAAGAGGCCTTGCCAACTCCTCCCAGACTAATCTTCCAGTGGCTCAAGACACTTCCATCCACGTCGATGCTGACATATGGAACTGTCATTATCTGCAGCCACACTCCCATATCTAATGGATCTCCAACCCCATCAGCTCCTCATCTTAGAATAGCTCAGGTCTGCCCACTTTTGTCCATCTTATTGCCATTGTCTGGATTTAGACTGCCATCATCTCTCACTTGGTTTGCTTCCATTACCTTCTCTCTCATACTGGCCCTTGCCATTCTGTCTCTACCCTTACAAATCTAAATATGTCATAGCCTTGTTTAAATCCTTTACATGTAACTTCCAGAAAAACTAAAAATCCAGATGAACCCCAAACAAAATAAAACAGAACATAATAAGTGTGCAAAATCTTTTCCTCCAGATATAACAACTGTTAAAATTTAGCTGCCGAGATTTCTATACCTTATTTTCTATTTATACACATATAGACATATTTTTCCAAAGTAGAATTGTACTATAGTATTAGGTTATAACTTGCTTTTTTTTTGCATATACCACATATTACAATTTATTACCCTATGGATAGATTTTATCCACATTATTCTATTATGTTTCATCATAGGTATGTTTTGTCCACATAAGCAACAACATCATTGTTTTATCCTTATATTCTTTAACGTTTTTCACTTTGTAATGAATATTGTAAATTACACCCTCATTTAGAAACTATTATACCCATCCTTAAATAATTAATTGGGAATTTTTTTACTAATAAAACCGTTCCATCTTTTCTTTCTCTCCCTTCTCCTTCCCCTCCTCTTCCCCTCCTTTTCTCTAAAAAATAAAATAAAATAAAATAAAACAAAAGGAATGTTGAGTTAAGGATGTATACATTTATATATATTCTTTTCCTGGTATAATGTTTGTAATATCATTTCAGTTTAAGCTACATTGTACCCATTATGCTTATCTATATTTTAATAATTTCAGAATTTCTATACCATTATTTCTTTAGTCCTAGGACTTTAATTCTGTTCCAGCTCTCCATTGGTTCTGGAACACCTTTAACTATTTTTAAGCATTTAATATTAATGTCATCTTGTAAAAAACTGTTGCTTTCTTACATAAATTTGGCAGCATATGAAATTCCTGAGCCACAAACTATTCTTTTAGAACTATAGATGTTGTTCCACAATGTTTTGAAATATTTGTTTTTACAAAGAAATCTAAAGTCACTGTGCATATTATAAATACATAATTTTGTGCTACCTGAAACCTGGGGGCCTTTTGCTTTAACCTTTGTAGTTGCAGGGACTGGCATGCAATAGGAATAATATAAGTGTTAGTTGGGAGAATGAATGAAAGTGCTTTGGCAAGATGTGATGGTGAAGGTGGGAGGTAGGGTCTCATTCTAATTACTATGCTTGAAAATGGTGAGCCCTGGAAATTTGCTCACATAAGACTCCTCCCCGCTCTTTTATTAAGCTCAGGAAGTGTTTCTTCTATTGTAGGTTTGATTCTGCTTCTCTTCCATTTATTCTTGTTTCTCTTCCAGGAACACTCGTTGCTATCTTCCATTCGTATTTCGCTGTTTTCATTTCCTTATCCTTTCCTTTGACATTCTGGAAATGTGTCTCAAATTTGCCTTTCCAGGAATGGACTGGATTTTATGCGTCATGAATTGTGCCTGTTTTGGTCGTTATTGCCTCAAGTATTGCTCCCTGATCATTCTTGTTCTTTCTTACCATCCTATTCCTTTACCCTCCCTGCCTTTTGGCTTATGACACTGTTCCTATTTATGTCTTCGTACAACTTTGCACGACAGTAAAACATTTCCTTGAAATATATTTTTCTAGTCACTGAGGTATTAATATATGTGTGTGTGTGTATATATATATATATTTACATATATATATATATATATTTGTTTTTTTTTTTCCAGAGATATCCTTTTCTTTTAAGCTTTCCAGATGTTGTTCCTTTTTCTTGGTGTAACGTGTACTTCTACAGGTCCAAATTATTTATGGCTTCTCTATTTTTCTCAAAAATAGTATCCAGATTTCTTTTCAGATTTGACGATTAGAAACAGATATGTGAATAAAGTACTCTTATCCCTGCTTTCTGTTCATTCATACAGTGAACAAATAAGACTTTTTCCTGACATGCATCTGGAGGCAGGTCAAAGCTCCAGGCCAACTCCAAAGTTCTTTTGGGGTCTCTAGCCAACAGAAGGTTTCTTCTTCAATTGCCTGACTCTTCAGGACTCTTAAATACTGCGGTTAAGTACATGTACACTCACTCCACATCCCCCATCACACACAACAAACCCCATACGTCACACATAACTCTCAACATGGTGCTGTTATCAGAGGACTTCTCCCAACTCACATATTAAGGGCTTTATTTGGGGAACTACACATTGCATCATATATTGTGTCTGCCCCTACATCCTGCCCATATTTCCTCCTGGGACTTTTTTCCCTTCCAGAAAGTCAAGACTGGTATAGAGTCCACATTCTGCTTGCCTCACAGTCTGGTAGTATCTACAGCTTAGCACCCCCTACTCTGGTGGGCCAGATCCCAGCACACAGGGCTCCATGCTTCTGCCTTGCCTTTGTCTGGCTCCTTTTTTTTTTTTTTTTTTTTTCTTCTTTTCTTCTTCTTCTTCTTCTTTTTTTTTTTTTTTAATGAATTCTTGTTCTGTTGCCCAGGCTGGAGTGCAGTTGTGCAATCTCGCTTCCCTGCAACCTCCACCTCCTGGGTTTAAGCAATTCTCCTCCCTCAGCCTCTTGAATAGCTGGGATTACAGGCACACACCACCATACCTGGCTAATCGTTGTAGTTTTAGTAGAGACAGGGCTTCACCAGTTGGTCAGGCTGGTCTCGATCTCTTGACCTCATGGTCTACCCGCCTCGGCCTCCCAAAGTGCTGGGATTATAGGTGTGTGCCACCACGCCTGGCCTTGGCTCCCTTTTTTTTTTTTTTTTTTGAAACTGGTCTAAGTGTGGCATGGGTATGGAGGGCTCCTTGGCTGGTGTTTCCTAAGGCAACTCCATCTGCCTTCCAATTAGTGTCGGTTCCTCTCTGATTCTGACATTAGACTGTCACTGGTGGTTTTCCATAGTAATGAGTTTTCATTTTTTCCCATCTTTTAGAAGTGAGAAAATGGGACAGGTTGCACTGAGGGCTGTTAGCCAGACACAATCTCGAACTGGAAGTCCATCTAGATGTTTTGCATAAGAGAATGGAAACAATCTGTCTGTGATTGAGGGACATACTCTGGCAGCAATATGGGAATACATTTTGAATCCTCATTAACAAAACAGGTATGAAATATGTATTTATTTAGTAAGGTACCAGCTGTATGAAAAATCCATTTCTTATTTCCCATAATGTTTCTGAAACGTCTTAGCAGTGCATAGAGACAGCATGTCATCATTATCTAGGGACACTGTGTTATTGCATTTTTCCTAGGGAAGATCTTTTCTAGGTCACCTGCTGCTTCACTAAAGCTCTGACCAATCTAGCTTGCTAACCTGTGACTCCATTTTCCTAAGTCCTGAGAGAGAAAAATGCTTTGCAGCAAACTATGCCAGGCGTCCGTGTGTCTAAATGAAAAAAGGAAAAAGCCTCCCTCCTTCCCTCTGTTGAGAAGTGCAGGGTCCACAGATGCATGCACAGCATATACTGTGAGGGCATTTACTGTCCCTTGCGTTGCTTTGATAACTGGCCAGGTTGCTGTTCTATTTTTCCACTTTCTATTAATCCTCCTGCAGGCAGTTATTAGGTATTGAGTGCTCACACACCCCTGGCATAGTCACCACATGCCATTAGCTCCGGATAAACTTCCAGAAAAAAGTCTATCCTCCACTTCTCTCAGCTTCCTGCCAACCCTGGACACCTTCTCACCAAGCCAGCAGGACAGGGAAAAGCCTGGGCTTTAAGATCAAACAAACACTGTTTCAAATTAGGACTCTGTCACTTCCTGTCTATTGGGCACTTTGCTGAGTATGTGATTTCTCATCTGTAAAACAGAGTAAGATGATTATCTCCCAATCTTTCTATGTTATGTGTTTGAATTAAATAAGGTCCTCTCCATGAAGTGCTTGGACTTTATTTCAGTTTTACAAAGGAAGTCTCAGAAAAATGTCATGACTTTCCCTTTTGGTGCAGCTATTAAGAGACAGATCCTGCTACTTCTCAGTCCCTGCCCCTCAGCTGCTGCCCCTTTGGGTTCCAGATTCACACACACAGAAGCTCAGCAAAGAAACCCGCAACTGCTTTATCCTTTGCTAGTCCATAATTATTCTGCAAACACCAAGATTCCTTGATCTTTAATGTAGGCCTACCCTTAACCAGGAAGAGGATGTATTGACCTTCCTGTTGGGCCCTGGAGACTTGCCTGAGGCAATCGCCTAAAACAATCCTCTAAAACAGAGGTCTTTGTCAGGGTCTCCTGTGGGTCTCCGGGACCCCTTCATGGGGTCTGCAAAGTCAAAACTATTTTTACAACAATCTTGAGCTGTCCTTTGTCTTTTTCACTCTCATTCTCTCTTGTGTGTAGAGTGAAGTTTTCCAGAGGCTGCCTGGTGAGTAATATCACAGCTGAATGGAAACAAACAACAAAGAGATTTGCAAAAATGTGAACAATGCAAGCTGCGTTTTTGTCATTTTGGAAAATGTGAGTTATTTATCATAACGTATTACATTTATGTTAACATTTTATTATTGTTATTTACAATGAATTTATAAATAATATTTTAAAATAATTTTCCACTTTAAATTAAAATGATAAATATCTGTAGAGATCAGTTAATCCACATCCTCAAAAATTCTTCGGGGTTCTCTTTTTTTTTTTTTGAGACGGAGTCTTGCTCTGTCGCCCAGGCTGGAGTGCAGTGGCCGGATCTCAGCTCACTGCAAGCTCCGCCTCCTGGGTTCATGCCATTCTCCTGCCTCAGCCTCCTGAGTAGCTGGGACTACAGGCACCCGCCACCATGCCCGGCTAGTTTTTTGTATTTTTTAGTAGAGACGGGGTTTCACCGTGTTAGCCAGGATGGTCTCGATCTCCTGACCTCATGATCCGCCCGTCTCGGCCTCCCAAAGTGCTGGGATTACAGGCTTGAGCCACCGCGTCCGGCCCGGGGTTCTCAATATTATTTTTAACAGCATAAACTAGACAGTTAAAAACTACTGTCCTAAAATATATCATCAGGATGAGGTACAGTTGGATTTCCCATCTATTGTGTTTATTCCTGTGCTTATACACCCAGGAGGGTGACAATGGCATTTTTACTGGTTCAGGGGATTCCAGATACTTTGAGTAAAGAGGAGGGCAGCCATTTGACTTGTCTGATGGCACTCAACATTCTCCAAGCAGGATGTGTCCTCATGAAAATGCCTTTGCTGATGGAGCTCAGGCCTGCTGAATTTGCAAACTTATTAGCTATTGTTCACTGATGAGCAGCACTCAAATGACCATTAAACACTCTGCAATCCTAGGCTTGGAAGCTGTCCTCTTCCAAGGTGAGACCCTGAAGACCCTACTGGGCTTCATGTTGAGCATAGCCAGTTGGGAGCAGGAGTAGAAGTTCTGTGCCAACTGATAACTCCTTAGTGACTGTCTCTGGGGGTCCCAGGGTTCTCATTTGGATCATTTTCCCTCTCAATTACTTCTCAAATGCCCAAGTCTTTCACCATCTTACATTTCCCCCTCACCCTTTAGAAAAGGAACCTGAGAAATTAATTTAAACTGAGGTATACTGACTGATAAGATTTGTTATATGGCTGGGTGCTGTGGCTCACTCCTGTAATCCCAGCACTTTGGGAGGCTGAGGCAAGCGGATCACCTGAGGTCGGGAGTTTGAGACCAGCCTGACCAACGTGGAGAAACCCTGTTGCTATTAAAAATACAAAACTAGCTGGGCATGGTGGCACATGCCTGTAATCCCAGCACTTTGGGAGGCTGAGGCAGGAGAATCACTTGAACCCGGGAGGCGGAGGTTGCGGTGAGCCAAGTTCGCGCCATTGCACTCCAGCCTGGGCAACAAGAGCAAAACTCTGTCTCAAAAAACAATCAAACAAAAAAGACTCATACATCCTCTCCCTGGAAATTTTGTATTTTAGCAAATGAATGTGTCCTATCTTCTAGAATTTTAGACATTAGAAAGTGAGTAAAATGTCCTTGGCGGTGAGGACTTCCCGGTGTTTATTAAAGCATTCCAAGGCAGGGACTGCCTCACTTCTTCACCTCTAGGGGAAGCACTCATTAGCAGAACAGTGACTGTAGGACTCCGTGTAATCTGCCCCTGACACTCTAGTCTTGGTGTAAAGCAGACAATGGCCGTGGCAAGTTGAGACTTGGGATACCCAGAGGCTGATAAAAGAGTTAGGACCCTTCAACTGTGATGCTCCCATTCCAAAGTGGCAGGAATTGCACAGTAGGTATAGAAAGGGGAGAAGTGGCCTGTGTTGGACATTTAGGTAGGAGGAGAGATAAAGGATTGTGAGGGGATACCTGGCCATAGGTTTAAACAATCCTGGTAAAATCATAATATTCAATGAATTCATCATTCATTGAGGACTCACATATCAGACATGGTGCTAAGAACTTTCTTCATGATCCACTGTAATTTTCATACTAACCTCATGAAAAGGGAATTGCTTTTGTCTCTATTTGACAGATGAAATAATTGAAGCAGAAAGAAGTCAAGCAATTAACTTGCAAGATCTCCCAATAGAAAGCAGGAGAGTGAGGATTTGAACCAGAAAGTCTGTGTCTTGATCCTGCTCCCAATATGTACACTCTTCTGCTCTTCTTAAGTCAAAGTTGAAGTCGGAAGGCAGTGATTTCCCAATAATGCTCAAATTTTTCCCTGGCACCAAGTATAGTGTCTGGAGGGCTGTGTTATTTGCTATCATTTTATGGGCTAATAATTATATGTCTGTCCATTTCCTCTTTTGGAAGATGAATGGCAGTGCTTTCGTTATAGTCATCTCGTGGTCCAAGCGGCAACACTCTCCAGCAACAGAGTTTAGAGCATGCTTTTCATCTCAGGTGTGTTTTCCAATAAGTGGGCACTGAGGCATAGATTGTCCATTTGCATACTGAGTCCTGGGCTCATCCCAAGCATAATTTATTGTACATCCTGGTGGTCTCAGCTCTGGAGGCCACCCTCTTTCCACTCTTTCCCCAAGGCTTTTGTCCTTCCTTCTTTGAATGTAACCAATACCATCTCCCTCATTCTGACTTTTGTCTTCCCTTGACTTTCTTCCCATGGTAGTACATCCTAGAACTCCATCTGCTAACTACTTCCAAGCTGAACATAGAGGTTCAGCTTCCCAAGTGCTATTCACCACCCGGGTGCTGCTCCTCATGGATTGCCCTCCCATGTGGTAGCCTGAGCATCATGGTGCCCCGGTGCTAGCTACAAAGATGAACCCAGCACATCTTTGGAGTAACAAAATAGGTGAGGCTTATGATACCTGCAGTAGCACACAAGCTCCAAATGCAGCTATTTTGTATTCAGGGCTGCTTTGATCTGAGGACTCTACCATCTCAACACGTGGTCTCCATACAGCTCAAAGCAGAGAGACAACCATCTAATAGGGGCTTTTCATAGTCTCAGTCTGGGGGTGACATAGTCCCTTCAACTCACATTTCATTGGCCTGAACACATCACATGACCCCATCCATGGGATATTGTGAACATGTGACATTACTTCTGCCACAAGTTTAAGATAAGGCCAGACAGAAGGTTCTGTAGGACTGACTGACAATTCCTTGGTAGAGGTGCCAAGCATGTGAGGGTTTTCTAACTCAAATGTTTTGCCATTTGGGCAACCTTATAAACCACTTGGGCCTCATTGGCTGTCAAAAAGAGAATTTCTTTGGGAGAAAAACTTTCTGGACTCACATTCTCATCTGCTTAGTTCAAGAGCAATGCTGGCTTGGGATAGCATAGTCTTTCCATATTTGAGTTTCCTGATTTTACTAAACTAGGTCACTTTTCTTTCTCTGCCTTTCCAGCAACCCAAATTATGAGGCCATCCTATCTCTGCTGTATTCAGAAGCCTTAGCCGGACAGAGCAGAACCTGCCACAGTGCAGAATTCCTGCTCCGATAGCCGGGCTCCTCTCATGCTCTTTCTCACATTAGGTGTGCTCAGTTAATCCTCCTTGAGATAGAGGGAGTATAAATGGAACTTGTCTTTTGTGTTAATCTGGGCACACATCATTACTGTGAAGTGTACTGGCCTGGGATGTGGGGTGGTATTTCTTTCCAGAGATCACTGCTGCAGGGCTGAGATGGGAGATTTGTAATCCTGGTACAATTTCTTATAGATATGCTTGTGATCTTACATCCTTCCAAATAATAGCAAATCTTCATTCATTTGGTTCCTGGTTTCTATGGCACTTCTCAATGCACAGCTAAAGTCCGGGGCAGCCCACCTACCCACCTAGCCCTGACCCTGGCTCTGCTTCACTTCTGAGGTGGGTCAGGGGCAATTGACTGGGTCTAGGATGAGTAACTTATGGACCCCCACTAGGTACGTGAGCCCAGCTTGGAGCTCACAGCCCAGCTCTGGTAGCGGGCACTTACCTTCTCCTCAAGTTCATCTTCCAGGAGATCTATCATCTTTGGAAACCGAGGGAGACTTGTAGATGCTCTAATATGTGAAAGTCATTCTACAGGAGAGTTTTATGGTCACTTCTGAAGTGCACCATTGGGTTGACTTATCCTTAACTTGTGTTTCTATTTAGGCTTTACAGTGGGATTTCTACAACCACAGCCAAGTACTGGCCCACTGCACAGTTCCAGACATGTGGTCACTAGTCTCCAAAGATGGCCCCCAGTGAGCCATGTTTCATATTATTCACACCCTTGTGTGGTCCCCTCTCCTTGAACCCTGGCTGGAGCTGGGACTCATGCTTGACCAATGGAATGCGGCAAATGGACATTTCATAATTTCAGAACCTGGGTCATAGGAATCCTTACAGTTTTCACCTGGTCCTCTTGGAACCTAGGTAGCACCAGCCAGGGGGTTCTGGAGAGGCTCAAGTGAGGAGGAACTGGGGAACTTGCTTGGCAATCTTTGCCAGACTTCCAGCAGACAGCTGGCACCAACGTGCCAGCAGTGCCAGTCAAGCCATTTCTGGCTGAGTCTCAGACAGCATGGAGAAAAGATGAGCTGCCTCACTGTATCCCACTTGAATTCTTGACCCTCAGAAACATGAGAGACAATAAACTGATGTTTTAAGCCACTAATATTTGGGATGGTTTGTTACACAGCAATCAACAACCGGAACAGGGACACATGTTCGTGTTAATGATGTTACCTGGATGTGTCCAGTGGACATGGTGCCTGGCACATAGTGCCCTGTGGGTTTGAGATCCTATTTCTTGAAATTTCTGGAGGGACCCAGGACAGGCCTGGGATGGGCCTAGGTCAGATGGTTAGTTTTCCAGATTTCCCATCTCCTAGCCATGGACTGTGCAGAGCTTTGCCAGCAATAGGCTTATTTGGGAAGCCTAGTTCCATGCTTTGGAGTTGGAGCCTTGACTTCTGCACAGGAGAGTGAGAACACCGGCCTCTAAATATTGCATCTGGATCCCCACCATGCTCTGCAGAGCTTCAACTCCCACAGCCTTCCCACTAAAGATTTGCCCTTCATTTCTGACACCTAGAAATTTCACCTTCTGCCTTTGACCTAAATCATTAATATTTAAAATATACATAATAATATCACTATTTATAAATAATAAATTTCTAATTTTGAGTGAGGTTACTGATGGCCTACAAAGGAGAAATTCTAGAGGCTGCTCCATCTGACATTTTAACTTGAAGTCTTGATGTTTTTTCTAGAATATTTTTGGGCATTTTCCCCCTACATCACAGGACTGTGCTAGCAAAACTAAAAGAGGCAAACTCATTTGGAAAAGTGAGATTATGTCCTTGGTTTCTAAAGTATTTAATTCACAGTTGTATTCTATTGTTCCTCCAGGACAGATCTGACAATTGAAATTCTGTTTGCTGAAGGAACCAGGGATGGTGGCTCCTGATCAGAACAGTACCCGTTTTGCCCAGTCTGTGTTCCTTCTCAACAACCACAGAAGGGCGGTGTCCTTAAGATTACGCCTGCTTGTAATCCATCTCTAACAGACAACAGCTAATGGAGCCGGACAGCTCACATGGATCGCCTAGATAATGTAGAGGGCTTTTCCCCCCCATTTAGATTTTAATAAAACTAGCAGAAGGAAATTCAAGCTGTACCATTCAGTGAAAGAATTAATATAATGAAATGAAGCCTTTTGACAGATACCTAAATGAGCACGTGGCTACCATGGCAAGAAAATGGAGAGAAAAATAATTACGGAAGAAAGGAAACTGCAGACAGAGCTGAGATGATTATTAGAAGCCCACTGAGAAATGAATAAAGGATTTTTTCTCAGAAGTAATTAAGTATCCTTTTTAAAATCCCCAACATTTATTTAGACTTATAAGCTTAAATACTTCTCTGCTTAGGTAGTTCCTCTGCTCAAAGATTTCAGGGCGGACCCAGTGCTCTATTTATTCCATTCCAACTCCTGCTCCTGGGTGTTGGAAGATTCCATAGACTGGCCTCAACCTACTCCTAGAACAGTGGTTCTTAATTTTTGAATCACGAGGTACTTTATAAATTGTGGATGCCTTCAAGCAACAGAAAAATAGATGGAACATTGTAACTAACTGCATGCTCATTGCACCACTGTGTCTATATTATTAGGCCAATTACCCAGCTTCCATAATTAAATTAATTTGAATTTTGAACAAAATAACTTTGGCTACAGTGAGAAGAAGGCATAAAAAAGCACAACAACAAAGAAAACTTGAAAAATGGAAAAGTAGAGTGGAGAAGGCAGGAAAGTCTTACAGTTGAGTATCTGTGGTCTCTGACGATTAACTAAATTGATATTATGTAAGTATATACCATGTATTAGAGCTCTGCTGTATGCTGAGTGCAAGGGGAAAGCGATTGTATAAAAACCAAACCAAAACAAAACAAACCCAGTCCTTGATCTGCAGTGGTTCACAGTGGGAGAGAGAACATAAGCAGCTTTAATACAAAGCAGATTGTGAACACTGAAATGGCAAAGAGAAATACCAATAAATAATAATGGGGAAATAGCGATCAGATCATATGAGGATATTTGTGGAATAATTAATGGGGAAAGTAAATAATGGGGATACCTGGGTCCCACCTCCAGAGATTCTAATTGGTGAGAGACAGATCCAGACATCTTTTGCAAACCTTTGCAAAGCTCCTCTGTTGATTCAAATGTGTAGCCAGTGCTGAGAAGTGCTGCTATAGTGTCTCCTTTTCCACCACTTCCAGGGGACTGTGGGGCAATGGGAGGAACACTCCCCTAGGAAGCCTGGGCCCAAGTCTCAACCACCTGAGCAATGACAGCAGAGAGCAACAGCTAACAGTTCTTGAGCAGGCTCTGGGCTAGGCATTTTATGTGTATCATCTCAGTGTTTCTCAGCACTGGCTGCAAATTACAATCACCTGGGAAGCTCTGGAAAAGTACTAATGTCTTGGTTTGGCTTTGGTGTGAGTGTGTAGGTGTATTTTAACAATTTTTTTTTTTTTTTTTTTTTTTTACAAATTGAAAGCAGTCGCTGTTTATTAACTGACAAGATAACAAAAATAGTCATGGCAGACACCTTATTTTATCCTTCTAATGAGCCCATTAATCTGGTTTTCCCTGTTGCCAACATCTCCACCTCTACAAAATGAGTGGTCTTTCTCTTCATTCCATCTCATGGAGGCGATAATTTGAAGGAGTATAGGAAGTTTTTTGCTTCTTTGAAGTGTTTTCCAGCAGTACAAATTTCATAAATCAGATCCTCTATGCAGATGAAGCCAGATCAAGCAATCAAAGTGGTGTCTATCAGGGCAGTTCGCTTCTTATTGATCTTGCCATGACAATGCTTGTAGATTAGTTCATTTAATGACTTCAGATTTGGGTACCCTCGTGCAATATATGGTTCTACCATCCTCAGCATGCTAATCGAAACCTTGTTGAGCTTAACAAAGCTTCCATTGAAGATCTGACAAAGGCGAAGAAGCTACAACACCTTTTGGACCTTTGGGCTCACACCATTGATCCTGATGACAAATGCCAGTTTGGGTTCTGCAGGTACATAGAAGTGGTCAGCTTTTTTTTTTTTTTGCCATTTGAATTTTCGCTTTTCATCAGTAAGCTTCCTTCTTGCCTTTGGAAGCATCTCTTGAGGCAAACTTGTTTCTCAGGTGCTTGATCTTCAGCTCTGTGAAATTCCTTTGCTTTTTCTTAAGGGTTTCTGGCACAGCAGGAAACTTATTTCTTCTCTTCAACAGAATTTTAACTATTCTTGCAGTTGATGCTTATAGGCAGAATAATTGAAAATCACTAGACTCGGATGCTATAAAGGGCTCTTGTGCTTGTATTTATGAACCTACTCCTGTATGAAGTCTTTGTTCTCTAGCCAAGGAAGCTTGTGTCTGCCGTTTTCTGAAAACACTGCATACTTCTAGGCATCCTGTTTTCTAGGTTAGAATGGCTTCCCCATCTATCTCTTTGGGAAACCTACCCATCATTTAAGATTCATCTATTCTGGAAAGGCCTTTCTAAATTCTCTTCTTAGAATACAATCTAAGTTCTTTGAAACTCTTTTAGCTCTTGCTAAAACAGGAATACAGGAAGTGCAAATGGCAGTTTAGTCACTAATAGTAGAATTTAGAAACAGGTAATTCACAGAAAATAATTCCTCTGCTCCTTTCCTCTGCTTTCTTCCCTAAAGGGAGGCCACTGTAGCTTTGGTCTTAGGAGATTTGAGTGAGGATCAAAAGAATTGGGAATAATCTAATAACTCTTCCTCTACAAACCTACCCAACTGGTCAGATTTGGTCAGAAGGTGGCCTTTCTAAGATATTGCAAGCAGGAAGGGTTTGGATACAGCAATTTGAGACTGAAGAAGGATCAGGGAGTGAAAATCATGGAAGCTATGGCTTGAGTTTCTAAGGTCAACAAGTACCTGAATGGCTAGAGAGCTACTGCAGGTGCTTGCAGCACCAAAACCGGTGTTTTGCAGGAGCTTGCCCAGGAGTCTGAAAGCTTTCAGAATTTTTGGAAGCAGCAGGAAATCAGCTTATTTCCAGGAACTAGCCCAGAAGGTGCTGATAATCTCATGTTTGCCATCTGCTCATGTTCTGTTAGCCCTGCTACAGGAGAATAATGGTTTCTCCTTCTTATCTATCTTCTAAATATCATGTCTGTACCCATCACTGGCAGACTCCAGCTGGGCCTGTAGAAGACCTACAGACTGGCTTTCTAGACCTGCTGTGCTGGGCTGGGGACAAACTATGTAGAGACCTACAGTGTGGCTTTCCCACGGGGAGGCTTTGCCAGGGCCCATGGCTTAGTTCTTGGGCCAGCACAACAGGTGTAGAAACTAGTTTCCAATTAGGCCCTCCTATCTACCCCCATTTCCCAAAACCCACAGTTTCCTGATAACAGTGTGTTTGAGAGACTGCAGTCATCATTGGAAGATTGCTTCATGATTATAGAATCAGAGCAAGAAGATATGACTGGTCTTGGAGACCCCTTGCACCCTCTTTGACCAGTGTGGGTTTAATCTCTGTCGTCCCCAATAGACTTAGGCTCCATAGGGCAGGATAACTTTTGTTTCTGCTCACCAGTGGATCTCTGGCACTTAGCACAAGCCTGATGCATAGAAGATGCTTGGAGTTTTGGTTGTTGAATGAATGAATATATGATCATGGTGAGGCCAGATGACGTATAATTGGCTCACAGGACAGAATATCACATTAGTAACCTGATTAAGTGCCTCTCTATTGGCCAGTAGTAGTTACCTAATTTCATAACATTTTTCTTTTTATAAAAAACTTCAGAGTGTTAATACCTTTGAATTTTATATACCTATATCTCTATATGTGCATAAATATATAGGTATCTGTATAAAATATGTATATATTATAAAATATATATACTATATATTATGTTATACATACAGATGAGATACAGATAAACACACATATATCATTATATAACATTATATTTTCACATATTATATATCATAGAATATGTATATAACATTTAATATATCCTATATTCCGTATTTAGAAGATTTAACTTCCTATCTGCTTCATTCTTTTCATTTTTCTGGGAAGGATTCATGGTGTTTCATAAAGTCTTCCTGAACCACTCTGTTCTCCTATGCTGTCTTTTACTGAAATCTGCTTTGTACATTCTATATATACTTTAATCCTAATTATATGTCAATATACTGTTCCCGAATTCCTTTAACTGTGTATGTGATAAAAAATTCTTGGTGTAAAGGATTATGTCACCTTTTTTTTTTTTTTTTTTTGGTGGATATTCTCTCATACTACTTCATAGGGTGTTAGGATGTATAAATATTTTATATTCATCTTTCATTCATTAATTTGGTTCATTCATTGCTTCAGCAGATATTAATTGAATAACTACTGTTCTAAGTTCTTACAGAACAAAACACAGATCCCTGTCTTATATTATAGGGAGGCTAGGCAAACAATCAATGGTAAATTCAATGAATAAGTAAGTTATAGTAGAATAGAATGTGACAATTGCTGTGAAACAGGGAAAAGTGAAGCAGAGTAAAGGAAGTCAGGAATGCTGTGGTCTGGGGCTGGTGGGCTGTATTCATCAGGTTGGTCACAGGAAGCCCCATAAGAAAGTGACATTTGAAGAAAGATTTGAAGGACATGAAGGAGTTAGCCATACAGATTATCTGGAGAAAGAGCTCTCCAGGCAGAAGGAACAGCACATGCAAAGGCCCTGAGTAGAAATGTGCTTGGCATGTGGGAAGAACAGTGAGGAATCCATTGGACGGGAGCAGAATGCATGACGGGGAGAGTAGCAGAAGAGGCAAAAGCAAAGCCAGATCATGTAGCCTTGAAGGCCTTGGCAAGCCTTTGGATTTTACTCTGATTAGAATGAAGAGTCATAGGAGGAATGTGGGCAGAGACATGACCTGAACTGATTTTCACTTTGAAAGGACCTATCAAGTTGCTGAGTTGAGAATCGTCCATAGGTCAGCAAACTTGTCTTTTCTTTTCTTTTTTAGATGGAGTCTTGCGCTGTAGCCCAGACTGGAGTGCAGTGGTGCAATCGTGGCTCACTGCAATCTCAGCCTCCCCGGTTCAAGCCTCAGCCTCTTGAGTAGCTGGGACTACAGGTGCCTGTCACCACCCCTGGCTAACTTTTTTATATTTTTAGAGATGGGATTTCACCATGTTGGCCTGGCTGGTCTTGAGCTACTGACCTCAAGTGATCCACCCTCTTCAGCCTCCCACAGTGCTAGGATTACAGGCGAGAGTTACCACACCCTGCCAGCAAACTTTTTCTTTAAAGGGTCAGACAGTAAATATTCTAGGGCTTGCAGGCCATAAAATCTATGCCACATAAATTCAATTCTGCCATGTTAGCATGAAAGCCGCTATATACAATACATAAACAAATGAGCCTGCTATTCCAATAAAACTTTATTTACAAAAACAGGCAGCTGACCAGATTTGGCTTGTGAGTCATAGTTTGCTACTCTTGCTTAGACTATAAGGAGACAAATATAGCAGGAGAAAGACCTGTTAGGAGGATATCTAAGTCATCCAAGCAAGAGAGGATGATCACTTAGACCAGAGTAGAAACAATAGAGATGGCAAGGAGTCTCTGGGTTTCAGAGGAATTTCTTAAGTCAATTGATTCCTTGACGAATTGGATGTGTGGTGTGAGAGAAAGTGAGGGATCTGGGATGACTTTATGTTTGTCCTAAGCAACCACAAAGATGTGATGTGTTGGCATCAACTGAGATGGAAGAGGCAAGTGCATAAGAAGGGGAATTTTTGACGTGTTGGGTAAGCAGTTGGGTATATGAGTTTGGAGTATCATGAATTGGCTCTGCAACAAAAGTATGTTACAAGAACACATTTTAACACAAATGTTGATTCCTCGAATTTTGAAACAATGACTAAATTGTACAAAAACTTTGGGAATTAAGGAGGATGCAGTGAGATTATTGTGGAGGAAGCAGTTTATCATAGACTATGTCTAGCTTCTGTCTGTGTAACAGTGACCATACTGTTATTGTCCAAGAACAGCAAGCCAAAGAAACCTGAATTAAGAGTCACTGGAAGTTGTAAACCTCTTAATTATTAAAATTGGAAACAGGTAATAATTATTAATGTGAAGAGTTTTGGGCAGAGTTCAGTCAGAATGGAGTCAGTCATTGCTGAGCAAGGGCACATTCGCACAGGACCACATTGTGGTAGCTGTATTTTGTCACTCTATTCCTGGGGATCCTAAAAGCATAACCTCCCCCAGGGACTCCTGAGAAGGTAATAAGACCATCAAGTTCTCAAAAGTGTTTTGAACAGATACTCGGTGACTCTCTAGCCTCATGAGGGGAAAAAGGACCCTGCAGCTCTTTATTCCTTCTTCCCTCACAGGCAGGATGGTGGAGTTCATTATCCTCTTTTAGAAAATGGGAATATGTACCCCAAAAGGCTGGTGCAAGGGTGAAAGCGATGATGCCTTTAAAGGTCCTGAAGGTTCGTGCTCACCACTCACCTTTCTATGTGAATATCAGGGAGGGAAACACCATTGCAATTTATTTGATCTGTGTACATTCCCCTGAGTTGAATGGGATAGGCTAAATGTATAACTTCACAAATACTACTTTTCCCAGGCAGCGTTAAAATGTTTTCAATACTCAAAGATATTCAAAAGGTTTCCAACTCTCAGGAAGAGGCATCTTCTGACCTACTTTGGAATCTAGGCGCTGACTGCCAGGTGCCCCAGTCCCAAAGCCCTGAGAAAAATCTTATTTTTCCTTCCTCTAACTACAAGCTCCAGTATGTTTGGGACTCTATCATTTTCCCTCACAGCATTTGCATTGCACGTTGGGATTACCTCCGCAACATCTATTTCTCCTGCTTTTGTTAAGCACCCTGGCTTTCAGTGGAAGTGTCCATCTTATCTGCTTAGCCCATGTGTTTTGGGGAAGTCTGAATTTTCAGGAGTGAGACCTTTGACTTTCGCCTAAGCGCATCAGTGTAATTGCATGTCTTGTTCCATGGATTAGTTCAAATATGACCATATAACTTAGTTATGTCAGTGAGGCACACGCACAGGCTTGTCAAGCCCTGCTGGGAAGGGTTCCTTCCTATACTTCTAATAAAACTTGTAGAAGTCACATTCTATCTCTTTGCATGTGGATGAGAGTTCCCATGAGTTACTAGCAGGCATTTGTTATGGGCTGAATTGCATCTCCCCTAAATTCATATGTTAAAGTCCTAACCTCCAGTCCTTCAGAATGTGACATACTTAGAGATAGAGACTTTAAAGAGATAATGAAGAAAAAAAGATGAGGTAATTCTGGGTGGGCCCTAATCCAGTATAACTGGTGGTATCCTCATAAGAAGAGAAGATTAGGACACAGACACGGACAGAGAAAAAGCCATGTGAAAAAAAAATGGACAAGACAGCCATCTACAATCCAATGGGAAAGGCCTCAAAATAAAAATAACCAACACCTTGATAGAGGACTTCTAGCCTCTAGAACTGTGAGAAAGTAAATTTCTGTTGTTTAAGCCGCCCAGTCTTTGGTATTTGTTACGGCAGTCCTAGCAAACTAATACAGCATCCTATAACCAGCCTTGGGAGTAAGGCTTAGGATGAGACTTCTCTGCCCTCTACCACTGCTGTATTGCGAGGCAAATCAAGTCTAAGGCTTCCTCTATCACTGAGCTTTTAATGATGAAAGCAAAATTATCCTTTTTATTGCTTTATTATTTTAGCTGTAATTTGTAATCAAGTACACTGTGGGTCCTTGGCACCTGGAACCATGCCTCATCATAGTAAGTGGTTAATACTGTTTGTTGAATTACGAAAGCAAAGAAGGCGTAAATAATCACAGTATGGAATTGTCCTAAGTTGACTCTGGAAACTGAGAGAGGTAGGGGAGCAACAGGAGAATGGGAGTCAGCCTTGTTACTACGGTCTATTGTCTACACTCCTTCTGCATGGGCCAGAAGCCAGATATTTCTATTATTAAGTGACAAGCTGATTCATAAAGGTGACTGACACTCATTACAGCAAAAGTTGTTTAATTAGTAGGCTTCTGAAGATGTAAGAATTCCCCTCAACTTTTGCAGTTGGAAATTTCTAATTAGAATCAAAGGACCATTAGAACCAGATCGATTCCGGCTTCCTAAAGATCACGGAGATAACCCTTATCGTTTTAGAAATGAGAAAACGAAGGTTTAACAAGGGTAAATGCCTTTCCCAGGCCACATGTTGTGCTCTGAAGCAAAGGCATTGAATATAAAGAAATCCAATTTTTCTAAGAAAGAACAAGCTTTGCTGGGAGAAAAGTTATTCTTTTAGTTGAATTATTCACATAGTGATAGGACAATGCCATTTTTCTCCTGATTGAGAGAAACTGATTTTCTCTATGAACAGGACCCAGCTCTTCCTGGAGAAGGAAACAATGATGGCATTGTGCAACTAGTGTAGGAATAATCCAAATAAAAGATATGTGCATTTATTCAGATGTGAGCCAATTAAAAACTTTCGGTAGATAAGTGAAACATATGAGAGAGAGAGAGAGACAGAGAGAGATTTCCTAGCACTGAGTTAAAAAAGAGCACGAAAATATCAGAAAAAGAGTATACATTCAAAAAAACTTCAGCTCAAGAAACACTGAAATTTTGGACAGTGCATATTTTGCATTCTTTTTGCATTTTGGGGACACGTTAACGGTATGGAATACAAGGTGAAAGATGAGATAATAAGACATTAGATAGGTTGTGAGAGGGAAAACACCGAGAAGCCGACAGAAATAAAAAGCCACCAGATAATACAAAGAAAGAATGTTTTAAAACTTTTCATAGACAAAGCAACCTTTAAGGTACTTTAGAAACCATAAAAAGTAGAATTAACACTGCTAATCATTGAATCAAAATCAAATTATTGATTACTAAAGTATAAATTATTCTTCCCATGTAGAAGAATAGGACCAAGATATTTAAATGATGACAGAAAGGCCAAAATTACTAACATTGAACAGTTAGAGTTCCTGAAGATAAGATGAGAATAAATGGAAGGCAATTTATATTCAAAGACATAAAGAAAATAATCTATGAATTCGCATTAATCGGCAGATCAAAAGAGCATATGACAGCTCGGAGAACTCATATACCAGACGACCAATAAATAGACATAACTTGGTGAAAGCATGAAATCTAAAAAAAAAAAAGTCAGAAACAAAAGACAAAATCGGATAACCTATCAAGAAAGAAATCTCGGACTGACTTTAGATTTTTTTTTTTTTTTTGTAACATAAAATACCAGAATTAAATGGAGCAACATCGATGGAGATTTGAGTTATGAATTCAAGATTTGTATACCCATCTATATCATTATTGTTGTGGAATGAAGAAAAAGGCTCTTACAGAAATGCCAGGTGTTTAGAATCTTATCCAGGTGACTTCTTGGAAAAAAAAAAAAAATACTACCCGAAGTACCACAGAAAATTGAGAGCTGTGTCAAAACACAGGAACCGTCCGGGCGCGGTGGCTCACGCCTGTAGTCCCAGCACTTTGGGAGGCCGAGGCGGGCGAATCACGGGGTCAGGAGATCGAGACTACGGTGAAACCCCGTCTCTATTAAAAGTGCAGGAGATTGGCCGGGTGTGGTGGCGGGCGCCTGTGGTCCTGGCTACTCGGGAGGCTGAGGCAGGAGAAGGGCGTGAACCCGGGAGGCGGAGCTTGCAGTGAGCCGAGATCACGCCACTGCACTCCAGCCTGGGCAACAGAGCGAGACTCCCTCTCAAAAAAAAAAAAAAAAAAAAAACACACACAGGAACCAAGAATGGGGAAGCAAACTCTTGATAAGTATTGAAACACTCAAATATAGAAATACACATTGATAATGATTTCAGGTAAAGTCACAATGAAGAAGATAAATGCCAAAACAGTTACAAAAATGAGATATTATTTAAAATGCTTAGTTTGGTGCTTGGTAAAGAACTGCAATAAAAAGAAGATAGACAAACATAATATTAATATCACATTAGCAAAATTTAAAGCAAAGCTAATAAATGAAAAGACTTATGTGTGCATATGAGCGAGAGATCAACATACATACACAAACATACATTAAAGATATGCTAATCAGGAGCCTTTAGGAACCAAATAATAAACCATTGAAATGTATAAGACAAATATTGATAAAAAATACTAAAATATGAGAGAAAGTATGAAAGGTTTTTTTTCTTTTTCTTTCTTTTTCTTTCTTTTTTTTTTTTGATATGGAGTCTCGTTCTGCTGCCTAGGCTGTAGTGCAGGAGTGCAGTGGCGTGATCCCTGCTCATTGCAACCTCCACTGCTTGGGTTCAAGTGATCCTCCCACCTCAGCCTCCGGAGTAGCTGCTATTACAGGTGTGCACCATCATGCCCAGCTGATTTTTATGTTTTTAACAGAGATGGGGTTTCACCACATTGGCCAGGCTGGTCTTGAACTCCTGACCTCCAGTGATCTGCCCACCTCAGCCTCCCAAAGTGCTGGGATTACAAGCATGAGCCACCACGTCCAACCAAAACTGTGAAAGTTTTAATAGCATTTTAGTTAAACAGGCAAAAAATGTATTTAAAAAAGACAATATAGAGACCATAATTAGTAAAGGCAAATTCAAAAGAATAAGTACAAATAATGCATTGAGAGACTGAACATATAGACAATGGCCAGACCATATACATAAAATAGAACTCTTATCCACAACCTGCAGCGAACAGCTCAGGAAGCCAAACAATACCACCATAGCAATTAGCCCAACAAACCCAGAACTTGATTCATAACTGATAGCTCCTTTAATTGTTTCCCTTGCTTCTAATTTAGGACCAATAGGAGAAAGGTAAATATGCACCCTTAAACAATCAGATAAGATGCTGTGCTTCAGGTCAACTTCCCAGGCCAGCAGCCTCCAATCAGGGCACAGCTGAGGCCCCACGTTTTTCCCCTTCTTGTGAAGTTTTCCCACTCAGCCTGCCTTTTGAGTCTCTGTCAACACAAGAAACTGTGAGCTGACTCCCAAACTGAGTCAATAGCCATAGCTTCTTCTCATTTGGATGGTCTTTGCTTAATTCCACAGCATAAATTATGTCTTACATTTTAGTATACATTAAATATTTTAAGATAATAATTACATATTAAACCTCAAAGACACTCTTAATAAGTTCCAAAGAGAAGTCCTTTCAGAAATATTCCTTGACTACAAGGCAATAAAATCAAATGTGAATTACAAAATATTAAAGAAAAGGTCATCTAGAAATTAAACAAAGACAGCCAAAACTATTAGTTTTTTGTGTGAAAGAGGAACTGCTTCAACAGTAAAATATTTAGAAAATAAAAAATAACATGTCTTATAAAATATATGAATTCAGAAAAAAAATTCAGTCTTCAATATTTTCACTATGAATAAAAATAAAAATAATATATTGAGAATGCAACTAAAATCCAGGCAAATAAGGACTGAAATCCACACAGGAGAGTGGCAGTGAACTCCACAGATGGAACTGGACCCCTCAACACTCCTGGCCTCACCTCCCTTGCCGAACATCTCAAGTTTCTCTGCATTCAGGTAATGTATAGGAGGGTTTTGAGGGCAGAGTATTCCTAAGTTCATTAGTAAATTGCTCTTCAGAACGTGCTTTGAAGCAAAGCTAATTTCCTTTCCCAATATGAGAAGATTTGGCCCTACCAGAAAAAGGAAATGATTTGAATGTGTGCCAAAAAATACGTTTTCTCTCTTTTTTATTGAACTCTCAACGGGAGTTACTCTCATTAGTCCCCCTTTTTTATTGCATTTGAATAAAACAGACAAGTAAGTCTTAAAGATGATAAATGAATAATAAATTTTAATTGGCACTTTAGCTCGTCAAATATAAACAGTCATTAAATTCATCCAGAAAATTGTTAGAATGGAAATTCTAAGAATTACAGAATGTGTCAAAATAGTGGCTTCAAGATTTATTTTCTTGCTAACCTCAAGATTAAGTCTACAGCCAAGATTCCTAATATAGTATATAGAGAACAATCAGTTAAGATTTATTTTGAAGGGGTCAAAATTGTGGAGAAGTGTAGATAAAACATAGACGAGCAAAATAAAAACACGTCCTCCATTCAAATGTTCTAAGTGATGTGTTTTCTTTTCATGAATGGGTGAATACTGCTCTGGGCATGGGGGGCGCGGAGGAGGGGGGAAATAAGACAATCAGGTGTGGATTCTTCTCTGATGCGCTGGCTAAAGTGAAAAAAAAAGTTCCTTTTTTTTTTTTTGAAACTAGTCTCGCTCTGTCGCCCAGGCTGGAGTGCAGTGGCACCATCTCGGCTCACTGCAAGCTCTGCCTCCCGGGTTCACGCCATTCTCCTGCCTGAGCCTCTGGAGTAGCTGGGACTACAGGCGCCCGCCACCATGCCTGGCTAATTTTTTTTGTATTTTTAGTAGAGACAGGGTTTCACTGTGTTAGCCAGGATGGTCTTGATCTCCTGACCTCGTGATCCGCCCTCCTCAGCTTCCCAAAGTGCTGGGATCGCAGGCGTGAGCCACCTTGCCCGGCCACTCCTTTGATAATAAGCAAATTACCAGTAGGTGGCTAAGTATCACTAAGGGAGGAACAGAGATAATCTCTGCTCTCAAAAAACCAGTTACGATTCTGTAGCTATTTCAAGTCAGCTAGGGTTTTGTTTACGGGGACCCTTTTAAACAAGACTTAGTGTAGGTCTATGCTGGCAGCTTCTAGAGCATTTGTTCCCCGACATTTTCCATCATCTTTTAACTTGGGTAACCAAAAAAGATATTGGACAATTCAAAAGCCACAAAAGTGCCTTTCTTTGATGCAGTAAGTACACTTCTATAAACTTTTTCTAAATAAATAATATAGAATTCTCATACAAATTTAATTATGAGAATGTTTATTGCAGGATTGCTAATAGCCTAAAAATGGGAGAAAAGCATAAACAGCCAGCAATAAGAACTTATCTACATAATGGGACAATCATCCAATGGATCACTCCAGCCTATGGAGGGTGTGAAAAGTGCAGCCTGCCAAGATAATAGGTCATTAGAAGAGAGTTAACACTCTGGAAGAAGCATTCTCAAAGTAGGGGATGGGGAGACAAAAAGAGATTTGTTTTCTAAACCTCTCAGTTCTGAATGGAAGTAAAAGTATGGAGAACAAGCTATGCCAGAGACTGCTCCTTAATTCTATTTTCCCCTTCTTCCTTAGGAAAACGAAGCTGGTTTTATTCTGGCCAATGGACCTGGGTTAAAAAAATAATAATAAGTGAAAATATTTCCCAGGCTTTTTTTCTCTTAGACATTACCATTGAGATACAAGGAAAAACTAATGGGTGGGAATTCTAGCAATGCCAATTAAGAGGAGGACGAAGAGCTGATACAGGCCCCTCTGTCCTTCCTCCCTTCTTCCTTCCTGCTGGCTAGAATTTGGGCATAATGACAGACGTTCTAGCAGTCATCTTGAACCAACAGCCATCTGTACCATAAGCTGAACTGGGAGGGTGACAGCCCTTTAATACAGTAGAAATACAGAGGAGCCTGGGTTCCCAGTGATAAGAAAATGCAGCATGAGCCCTGGATTACTTACTTCTGGACTTCGTTACATAAGATAAAAATAAATCCTTGTAAACTTAAGCCAGCATTATTTGAATTTATGTTATGTGCGCTGAATCTAATTCCAGCAGATTCATCAACTCAATAAAGAAAAAACCAAACGGAAGTAAAAACGTTCTTCAAATAATCACTCAAGACTACTGGTCTTTGATTAGGAAGGGGTTTTCAAGATGTGGGTCATGGGGAAAACATCATTTAATGAAAACATCTGTATTGCCTTACCCGAAAATGCCTATTAGTTCTTATTTTTCTCCCTCAGAAAAGCCACCTATAATGTCTCTGAATTTAGTTTCCCGAATGTTTGTTTCATTGATGATGCCAGTTGAATCTTATGATTTAAGGATATAGGGAAAGAATTTCCCTGTACTCTCCTAGGTTGGATAGCTGTGTCTATGAAATAAAGTGACAACAGGCAGATTAATAAGAGAGAAGGCATATTCATTTTCGTATTATGTTCATGGGGTGCCACAGGAAAAAAATGAATACTCCTAAAAGAGATGAGATTTGAGAGCTTACATACTGTGTTAACAGGGGATGGGGAGGAGTGATGTAAGCCACTTAGGGTGGAGTAAATGATTTTGGGGAAAGATGAATGGGTTTTTAGAAGAATCAATGGGAGATATAACAGTTCATGAAAAGTTTTCTGTAGGTGGTGTTGACTTCCAGTTTCCTCTTTTGTGATAAAAGTCTATCTTTCCTGATGAATAAAACTCCCAGGGAGAGGATATATGGCAATTGAATTTCTTTTGGAGGGTCTGTTTTTAGGCAGGTGAGTTCAGAGAAAGCCTCTTTTGCTTTTGCTGTTGAAGTGGCATCAGCTCAAAATAATCAATATATGAAAGCAGCATATTTTGGGGTGTCATGTCCTGAACTCCTTTAAGAAAGTTTTATGACAAAGTTTGGTCATTCTTTAAAGCAATACTTGAGAGCCAAAGACACACCTGAGCAAAGTTTATTGTCCTGACTAAAAGAGCAAAACAAGGAAAGAGGTTTGCAATGAAATTCAGGCCTTTTGGAGAACTTTCACTCTTTAGTAAGTTACTTGAAGGAGTTTAAATTAATCATTTCTACAGTAAATGAAATAACTATAGCAGTAGCATTCACAGCTAGCATTTATTGAACAATAATATGCCTCTTACTGCACTAGGCACTTTATATTCATTATCTTATTCAATCCTCACCACAACTCCAAGAGGTATTCCCATTTTTTTGGATTGGGAAATTGATATTCAGAGAAATTGTCACTTTTCCTAGGTCATAGGGCTCGGAAGTAGAATTGCTGAGATTCAAACTCATGTCTGAATAACATAAAACACTGGCAAAGCAAAATGGATTCAGACAGGTGAGTTTGTGGAAAATGTTATGTTTTAAAGAGTGATTTAGTATATTATTTTCTAGGGGAATCGCCATTCTGGTGGGTGTGAAGTGGTATCTCCCTGATCTTTGGATTTGCATGTCCTCTAATGACTAATGCTAATGAACATCTTTTCATGCTCTTACTGGTGGTAATTTTTATGTCTTCTCTGAAAAAAATTTAAGGCTTAAATCCCTGTGTGAGGATTAAATGAGATAATCTGCAGAAAGCATGTAGCACAGAGCCTGGTGCATGGTAAACACTTACAAAGTTTAGTTTCCATTATTGTGGCCATGTTTGCTAGTGACTCTCCCTGCCACCCTACCTTGGCTACCCATACAATCGTTGCGCTGAGTTATACCACCTCTGCAATATTCATCTGGGAATATCTTGCTTCCTAAACAGGTCCTTCCTTCCTTCCTTCCAGCTCTGTTGTTAGGTGCTCTCGTTACATCCACCTTATGACTTTGGGATGACCTCCGGTTCCTTGAACTTCCACTGTCTCTTTGTCTTTCAGACCTTCCTTGGTTTGCCCTCTGCACAACAAGGTTGTTTTCCTTCCCTTACTGTGTTCCCAAATTACCAGCAAAACCTGGCCATGTATTAATTTTCGTGTGTGTTTTCTCACTCTATACACCTTGGGTGGCTTTTGTAGTAATCTGCATCAAAGGTGATGGTGGCTTGTACAAAGCTAGCAGAAGAGGGTCTGTACTAAAAGCAAAGCCTGAACTTCTTAGCAAGACATATGAAGCTCCTATTATCTCCCCACCCTCACCTTTTGCTACTACTACATTTCTTCTAGCACCTCTGTTCCCTCAACTGTGTTTTGCCCAACCTGTCTCTTTCCAACTGTTACAGCCAGAATGTTTGTGTTCCCCTAAAATTTATATGTTGAATCTCTAACTCCCAATGCGACTGTATTTGAACATATGACCTCTGTCAAAATAATCAAGGTTAACAAGGGTGGGGCCCTGATTCCATAGGATTAGTGAGCTTACAAGAAGAGACACCACATAACTTGCTGTTTCTTTCTCTTTGTGCAGAGGCATTGCAGAAAGGCCACTTGAGGACGCAGCAAGATGGTGACATCTGCAACCCAAGAAGACAGCCCCACCATGCTGGCATCCTAATGTTGAACTTCAAACCTACAGGGCTGTGAGGGAATAAATTTCTGTTGTTTGAGCCACATAGTTCATATTATTTTGTTATGACAGTCTCTAGACTAAAACATGTCCCTTCTTGAGGCTAAGAGGAAAACACCTATAAAATCATAACTATATTTATGCAAGTATATTAGCATTGCAGGAATGCACTAATAATAACAGCACCATTTAATATTTTTTTAAACTTTTAGTTAAAAAAGTTTTAGTAGAGACGGGGTCTCACTATGCTGCTAAGGCTGGTCTTTAACACTTGGACACAAGGGATCTACTCACCTAGGCCTTCCGAAGTGCTGGGATTACAGGCGTGAGCCACCACACCTGGCCAACAGCAGCATCTTTATGTGAGAACAACTCATCCATGCTAAGCTTAAGCCAGCAGCCTCTTTTAATATCATCCTAATACAGCCAGTATTGTGTCAGTGTTTCTTCCCCTCATATGACCAATTTATGGTCTTCTGATAGAACAATTCTAGAAATAAGCAGATATGAATATGTGCTTATCTTGACTTTTCTCCTTAATCAGATGGTCATCTGAAAATCATGAAGATTTCAGGTTATATGGGTTGGACTTCCCATCATTTGAAAATTTTCCTTTATATTTTTGTTCTCACTGTGTGGTCTCTGAGGCATATAGTAGTTCAGATTTCTTTAAAAATTATAATAATAGCAATAATAAACACATTAGGAAAAGATAATCCTAATATAAGATGTTTTTCGAACAGAAGGGATTTTAAGCCTTGTCAAACATATGATTTCTCTAAACCACTGTAAATGTTAACCCTCCAACTTCTTGGCCTCACTTCTCACAATCCACCAGTAAAGACGGATACTCTACCTCACAAATTGAAGGTGGGGTTCAGACTTCAGAGGTGGGCTAGAATTTAATAGTGGCACACTTTTCAAATTCTGATGTTTAAATTTGGTATATCAGTTGCTGTAAGAAAGTCACCCTTAGGTCAAATATGGCCTGCGTGTGTGATTTGTTTGATCTGCACAGTGTTTGACAAAAATTGATTTTAATGTCTTCAGGCAGGGCATTCATTCTCTGGTTTTATCTCTGTTTTCATTTTGTCTCTTCCTCTTGGCTCTTTTACATGTTTACATTACCTGCTTGATTCCTAAAGCTATCTGAGATTGCAACCCCTGCTCTGGATTAATGGGATATATTTTGTAAATAAACTTTTTATTGAAATAAAATACATAAATAAAAGTACACAAAATCTTAAGTATATAATTTGGTGAATTGTTACAAGGGGAACACACCCACGTAACTACAAGCAACGTCAAGAAATAGAACATTATTGGCTTTAGAAGCCCTCCTGTCTTTGTATTCCTATCAAAGCAAATTCTAAGACACAGATAAAGCTACAAGTGATTCCAAGAATCACAGCAAATATATAAATTTTTGATACACATATGTAGCTGCATTGGCTTACATTTACTTTGTGTTTTGTTTTGTTTTGTGTCATTATTTTTTTACCATTTTACTTTGCTATCCTTTTCCTTTTAATTTTAACCTGCATCATTTTATTTATGGTGTACACCTTTTATAAACACATTAAAATAGGTAATTAAAAAAGCTACTCTGACAATCTTGTTATCTTAATGGGAATATTTAGTCCATTTACAATTAATGCAATTACTGATATATTTGAGGTTAAGTGTACTGGCCTATTTGTCTTACTTGTTCTAATAATTTTAGTATTTTTTCTCTCCTGTCTTAACTTTCCTTAGATTGATTATATATATTATGTATGTATTCTAATTGGCTCTTTGTGTCTGTGAGTTCCACATCCTTGGATTCTATCAACTGCAGATTAAAAATATTAAGAAAGTATAAAATAACAATATAATAATAAAATGATACAAATTTTAAGAATATAGTATAATAATTTTTATATAGAATTTATATTCCATTAGAAATTATAAATAATTTAGAGATGACAAAGTATACAGGAGGATGTATGTAGGTTTTATGCAAATACTATCCATTTTATATAAGGAACTTAAGCATCCTCAAATTTTTGTATTGGCAGGGGATTCTGGAACCAATCCTCTGTGGATACTGGGGAACAACTGTATATATAAACATAAATATTTGCATATTCAAATACTGCATTTTTGCCTTCTTTAGCTTGCTAGTAATGTCAATTTTCATAATTTGGGATGATTACTTTAGAGATTTTAACACACCTCCTTGACATTAAAATCTAATAGAAATTAGTACTTTTACTACATCCAGGCAATCCAAGAACTTTAATATCTTTAACTACCCAAATCTCTTTATTTTGTTTCATTGTAATCATGTATATTTTTTGTTTTGAATTTTATTATGAAAAAATCTCAAACTTATATAAAAGTAGAGAGAATAGTATAAAAAATATAAAGAATTCAATGTATTCACCACCAACCTCCAACAGTTATCAATATCAATTTTGTCACATCTATACATCTCAACTCACCCCCACCCTCAAATTATTTTGAAGTAAATCCCAGATGTGTTATCAGTTTACCTGTAAACATTTTGGTATGTATCCTTAAAAACTCCTCTTAAGCATAAAATATATCATGAGCTAACATAGATACTTTCATTTCAAATTCAAGATTATGGGGCTTTTACTTAGTCTTATCATTTCATGTGTTTTAATTCTCTTTATATTTGTTTGTTTGCTTGTTAATTCTGTTGTCCTTTATGGTGCTTTATGCATTTGTGTTTTGATGTCTTTAAAGAGTTTGGGAAAATTATTGGCCATTATATCTTTAAGTGTTGTTTCTATCCAGTCTGGGCTTTATCTCTTTCTGGGAGTCCTTTTCACTACTTCCATATGCTTTTCATTTTCTTTTTGTATTTTTTATCCTTTCTTTTTCATGCTTCAATCTAATTATTTTCTTCTGACCTATATTCCAGTTCAATGATTTCTTCTTTGGCTACAATTTAATCTGCTGCTAAATTTAACTATTGTATTTTAAACTTCAGTTGTAATTATCCGTTCCTAAATGTTTTGTTTTATTCCTTTCTAGGACATTCAATCTTCATTACTTTTAAATTTTAGATTCCAGGCATAGGTGTGCAGTTTTTTTTGCACAGGCATATTGTAATACACACGTGTATTGTAACATATTGTAACTAGTGGAGATTGTGATTCCAGTGTACCCATTACCTAAACAGTGAACACTGTAACCAATAGGTCATTTTTCAACCCTTATGCACCTCCCACCCTTCTCCCTTTTGGAGTTCCTAGTGTCTGTTAGTTCCATCTTTTTATCTATGTGGACCCATTGTTTAGCTCACCCTTATAAAGGAGAACATATGTTATTTTATTTGTTTCTGAGTTATTTTACTTAGTATAATGACTTCCAGCTTTATCTATGTTTCTGTAAACGACATGATTTCATTCTTTCTTATAGCTGCATAGTATTCTATGGTGTATATATACCACAGTTTTTTTTATCCAATCATGCATTGCTGGAGACTGAACTTGATTCTGACTTTGCTAGTGTGAATAGTCCTACAATGAACATATGAGTGCAAATGTCTTTTTCATATAGTGATTTCATTTCCTTTGGGTAGATATTCAGTAGTGAGATTGCTTGGTGAAATGGAAGTTCTGTCTTAAGTCTTCTGAGAAATCTCTGTACTGTTTTCTATAGTGGTTGAACTAATTTACATTCCCACCAAAAGTGTGTAAGTCTACCCTTTTCCTCACAGCCTTGCCTGCCAGCATATATTGTTTCTTGATTTTTTAATAATAGCCATTCTGACTGGTGTAAGATGGTATCTCATTGTGGTATTACTTTTAATTTCTCTGATGATTAGTGATATTGAGCATTTTTTTCATGTGTTTGTTGGCTGCTAGTATTTCTAATTTTGAGAAATGTCTGTTCATGTCTTCTTTTTTTTTTTTTTTTTTGAGACAGAGTCTCACTCTTTCACCCAGGCCAGACTTCAGTGGCGCTATCTCGGCTCACTGCAAGCTCCACCTCCTGGGTTCATGCCATTCTCCTCCCTCAGCCTCCCAAGTAGCTGGAACTACAGGCACCCGCCCCCGCACCCGGCTAATTTTTTTTTTCTTTTTTTTTTTTTAGTATAGATGGGGTTTCACCGTGTTAGCCAGGATGGTCTCAATCTCCTGACCTTGTGATCTGCCCAGCTCGGCCTCCCAAAGTGCTGGGATTACAGGCATGAGCCACTGCGCCTGGCCATGTTCATGTCTTTTGCCCAGTTTCTAATGGGTTTTTTGTTCTTTCTTGTTGATTTGTCTTAGTTCCTTGTATATTTTGGATATTAGTCACTTGTTGGATATTAGTCATTAGTCATAATCTGCAAATACTTCCTCTCCAGATAGGCTATTTGTTGATTATTTCTTTTGTTGTACAGAAGCTTTTTAATTTAAATAAGTTCCACTTGCCTCTTTTGTTTCTGTTCCATTTGTTTTGGGGTCTTTGTTATAAATTCTTTGCCTAGGCTAATGTCCAGTAGAGTTTTTCCCAGGATTTTTTCCTAAGATTTTTAGTTTCAGATCTTACATTTAAGTCTTCAATCTATCTTGAGTTAATGTTTGTATATTGTCATAGGTAGAGTTTCATTCTTCTGCATATGGCTAGCCAGTTTTCCTAGCACCATTTATTGAATAAGGTGTCCTTTCCATATTGTTTATTTTTGTCAGCTTTGTTAAAGATCAGTTGGTTGCAGGTATGTGGCATTATAACTGCTTTCTCTATTCTGTTTCATTGATCTATATGTCTAATTTTGTACCAGTACCATGCTGTTTTAGCTACGATAGCCTTGTAGTATAAAGTCAGGCAATGTGATGCCTCCGGATTTTTTTCTTTTGCTTAGAATTTCTTTGGCTATGCTAGGCATGGTGGCTCACACCTGTGATCCCAGCACTTTGGGAGACTGAGGCTGGCAGATCACAAGGTCAAGAGATCGAGACCCTCCTGGCCAACATGGTGAAACCCATCTGTACTAAAAATACAAAAATTAGCTGGGCATAGTGATGCACACCTGTAGTCCCAGCTACTCGGGAGGCTGAAGCAGGAGAATTGCTTGAACCCAGGAGGTATAGGTTGCAGTGAGCCAAGATCATGCCGCTGCACTCCAGCCTGGTGACAGAGCAAGATTCCATTTCAAAAAAAAAAAAAAAAGAATTGCTTTGGCTATTCAGGGTCTTTTAAAATTCTACATAAAATTTAATATTGTTTTCTAATTCTCTGAAAATGACATTTGTAATATGATATGGATTGTGTTGAAACTGTAGATTGCTTTGGGAAGTATGGTCATTTTAATGATATTGAATTTTCCAATCCATGAGCATGGGATGTTTCCCCAGTCATGTGTGTTATCTACAATTTCTTTCATCACTTTTTGTAATTCTCCTTGTAGAGATATTTCATCTCCTTGATTTAAAGTATCCCTAGGTGTTTTTTAATTTTATTTTATTTTATTTAATTTTATTTTATTTTATTTTGGGGGGCTATTGTTAAGAAGATCAAGTTCTTGATTTGGTTCTCAGCCTGAAGACTATTGGTGTATAGACATGCTACTGATTTTTATATGTTGATTTTGTATCCTGAAAATTTACTGAAGTTGTTTGTTAAGTCTAGGAGTCTTTTGGAGTCTGTAGAGTGTTTTCTAGGTATACAATCATGTCATTACTAAACAGAGATAATTTGGTAATTTGACTTTTTTTTTCTAGTGTGAATTTCTTTCATTTCTTTTTCTTGCCTGATTGCTCTGGCTAGGACTTCTAGTGCTATGTTGAATAGGAGTGGTGAATGTAGACATCCTCATTGTGTTCCAGTTTTTAGGGATAATGCTTTTAATTTTTCCTCATTCAGTATAATGTTGGCTGTAGGTTTGTAATAGATGGCTCTTATTTTGAGGTATGTTCCTTAGATGCCTAATTTGTTGAGGGTTTTTATTATCAAAAGATATTGGTTTTATTGAAGCCTTATTGTATTGAGATGATCATATGGTTTTTGTTTTTAGTTCTGTTAATGTGGTGAATCATGTCTATTGATTTTATTAATTTGCGTATGTTGAGTCATCCTTGCATCCCTGGAATAAAACTCACTTGATTGTGATGTATTATCTTTTTGATGTGCTGTTGGATTTGGTTTGCTGGTATCTTGATGAGAAATTTTGCAACTATGTCCATCAGGGTTATTGGCCTCTAGTGTATTGTTGTTGTTGTTGTTGTTGTTGTGTCCTTGTATGATTTTGGTATCAGGGTGATACTGGTTTTAGAGAAACAGGAATTTTATAGGAATTGCTTCACATTCATGTTTTGGAATAGATTCAGTAAGATTGGTGCCAGCTCTTCTTTGTACATCTGATAAAATTCAGCTGTGAATCTGTCTGGTCTTGAGATTTTTTTGTTGGAAGTTTTTTTATTACTGATGTAATTTCATTACTTGCTATTGGTCTATTCAAGATTTCAACTTCTTCCTGGTTCAATCTTGGGGGGTTGTATGTTTCTGGGATTTATCTATTTCCTCCAGGTTTTCTAGTTTGTGTACACAGAGGTGTTCATACTAGTCTCTGATGATATTTTTTTATTTCTATAGTATCAGTTGTGATTTCACTGTATTAGTCCATTCTCACAATGCTATAAAGAAATAACAGCGACTGGGTAATTTATAAAGAAAAGAGGTTTAATTGGCTCTTCGTTCTGCAGGCTGTACAGGAAGTATGATGCTGGTATCTGCTTGGCTTCTTGGAAGGCCTCAGGAAACTTACAATCATAATGGAAGGCAAAGTGAAGAGGGAGCAGGCACATCACATAGCTGGAGAAGAATCGAGAGAGAGAGCAGGAGGGTGCTACACAATTTTAAATGACCAGATCTCACAAAAACTCACTCACTCTCATGAGGGCAGTAGGTTGCCCAAGGGGGATGGTCCTAAACCATTAATGAGAAATCTGCCCCCATGATACAATCACCTTCCACTAGGCCCTACCTCAAACACTGGAAATTGTATTTCAACGTGAGATTTGGTCTGGGACACACATCCAAACTATATCAATCACCTTTATCATTTCTAATTGTACTTAATTGAATCGTCTCTCCTGTTACTTGTTTCATCTAACTAGAAGGCTGCCAATTTCATTTACCTTTTCAAAGATCCAACATTTTGTTTTGTTGACTTTTGTATCTTTTTTTTTATCTCAATCTCATGTCATTGTGCTCTGATATTTGTTATTATATTTATTTGTTTTTCTGCTAACTTTGTATTTGGCTTGTTCTTGCTTTCCTTGTTCCTTAGAGGTATAATGTTAGGTTGTTAATTTGAGATCTTTCTGTCTTTTAATGTAAGCATTGAATTCAATCAACTTTTCTCTTAGAACTGCTTTTACTGTATCCCGGAGGTTTTGGTATGTTGTATCTCTACTTTCATTCATTTTGAAATTTTTTTAATTTTTGCCTTAATTTTATTGTTTAGCCAAAGGTCATTTAGGAGCAAGTTGCTTAGTTTTCGTGTTCTTGTGTGTTTTCAAAGGTGCCTCTTAGTTTGATTTATAATTTTATTCCACAGTGGTTTAAGAAAATACTTGATATGATTTCATTTTTTAAAATTTATTGAGAATTGCTTTATGGCTAAGCATATAGTCAATTTGGGAGAATGTTCCATACACAGATGAGAAGAATGTATATTTTGCAGTTATTAAATGAAATGTTCTGTAAATACCTAGTAGGTCCATTTGGTCTATATACAGTTTAAGTCCAGAGTTTCTTTCTTTCTTTTTGTTTTGTTTCATTTTGTCTTGTTTTTTAGGAGACAGGGTCTCACTCTTTTGCCCAGGCTGGATTGCAGTGGTGCTTACTGTAACCTCAAACTCCTGTACTCACACAATCCTTCCAGCTCAGTCTCGCAAGTAGCTTAGACTACAGGCATGCACTACCATGCTTAATTTTTATTTATTCATTCATTTATTTATTTTGTGGGATTGGGTCTCAGTATATTGCCCAAGCTGGTCTTGAACTACTGGCCTCAAATAATCCTACCACCTCAGCCCCCCAAAGCACTGGGATTACAAGAGTCAGTTGCTGTACCCAGACTAAGTCTAGAGATTTTTTGTGGATTTCCTGCCTTGATGATCTGTCTACTGATGTCAGTGGAGTATTGAAGACCACTATTTTTTTTTCTATTAATCTTTGTTCTTATGTGTAGTTGTAATTTTTATGAATCTGGGCTCTCCAGTGTTGGTCATGTATACTTTAGGATAGTTCAATCTTCTTGTTGTATTGAACTTTTTATCATTATATGATGCCCTTCTGTGTCTTGTTTTTTAATGCTGTTGGTTTGATGTCTCTTTTATCTAATATAAAAATGACTACTCCTGCTTGCTTTTTTTCCCATTTACATGATAAATATTTTCCCACCCCTTTACTTTGAGTCTATAGCTGTCTTTAGTCAGTAAGTGGGTATCTTGTAGGTAGGAGATAGTTGAGTCTCTTTTTAATTCAATTTTCCACTCTATATTTTAAGTGGAATATTTAGGCCATTTACATTCAAGATAAATATTAATATGTGAGGTTGCATTCCTGTCACAGTGTTGTTACTTCTCTTGGAGTTTCAATTGTGCTGTTGGTTTACATGATCTGTGAGCTTTGTATTTATGTGTCCTTATATGATGATGAGTGTTGTTGTTTTCTTTCCATGTTTAGAACTCCTTTGAGCATATCTTGTAAGTCTGGTCTAGAATTGACAAATTCCCTTAGCATTTATTTGTCTGGTTAAGACTTATTTCTTCTTCATTTATAAAGCTTAGCATGGCAGGATGTGAAAATCTTGGCTAGCAAAGATTTTCTTTAAGGAGGCTAAAAATAGGCCCCTGATCTCTTCTGGTATGTAGAGTTTCTGTTGAGAAGTCCACTGTTAGTCTTATGAAATTTCCTTTATAGGTGATTAGATACTTCTCTCTGGGCACTCTTAGGATTTTTTCCTTCATGTTGACTTTGGACAGTCTGGTGACTATATGTCTTGGTGATGTTATTCTCATGATGTGTCTTCCAGGAGTTCTTTGAGCTCCTTGTATCTGGGTTTCTAAATCTCTCCCAAGACCAAAGAAGCTTTCCTGAATTATTTCATCAAATAGGTTTTCTATACTTTTTCTTTTTCACCCTTTGGAATACCTATAAATTGTAGGTTTGGATGCTTTACATAATCCCATATTTCTCAAAGGCACTGGTCATTTCTTAAAATTCATTTTTCTGTATTTTTTTCTTACTGGTTTCATTCAAAAGATGTCTTTTCGTTCTGAAATTCTTTGTTCCTCTTCGTCTAGCCTATTGTTGAAGCTTTCATTTTTATTTTGTGATTCCTTCAATACTTTTTACATTTCCAGTTATCTTATTTCAGTGATAACTATCTCTTCTTGCATGTCCTGAATTGTTTTTTTCTGTTTTCTTTGTGTTGGTTTTCAATTTTCTCTTGGATCTCATTGAGCTTTTAAAAATCAATATTTCGAATTCTTTAGATATTTTCAAAGATTTCATCTTGGTTAGAATCCATTACTGGAGAGTTAGTGTGATCCTTTGGGGGTGTTGTAACACTCTATTTAATTCATACTTTCAGAGTTATTTCTCTGGTTTCTTCTCATCCAGATAAACTATCTTTCCTAATTTTTTTTTTAATTTGCTTTTATTTGGATGTGACTTTTTTCCTCTTCTGAGGAGATATCTTTAGTTTCTGTTGTGTAAGGTCATTTGGATTTGGTTCTGGGTGCTTTCAGCGGCGAGTCTGTATAAGCATTTCTTGGTAATGGGTAGCCTTTGTATGGTGGCTTTCCCAAATGCTGGTTGTAGTAGCTGTGTACTGAGTATGTGAGCATGCTCACTGCCTCCTATGAGGCTGGGGTGGTAGAGGTCTTAGGAGGCTCATTACATTTTCCACTGCTGAGCACTTATGTTATCAGATTTCTTTTCATTTCCTTTTTTTTTTTTTTTTTTTTTTTGAGACAGGGTCTAACTTTGTTACCCGGACGGGAGTGCAGTGGCATGATCTTGGCTCACTGCTGCCTTGACTTTCTGGGCACCAATAATTCTCCCACCTCAGCCTGCCTAGCAACTGAGACTACAGGTGTGCACCACCATGCCTGGCTAATTTAAAAAATTTTTTGTAGATACGGGGATCTCACTACGTTGCCCAGGTTGGTTTCGAACTCCTAAGCTCAAGTGATCGGCCAACCTTAGCCTCCCAAAGTGTTGGGACTACAGGCATAAACCACTATGCCCTGCCCAGATTCCTTTCTTTCTTTCTTTCTTTTTTTGAAACAGAGCTTTGCTCTGTCGCCCAGACTGAAGTGCAGTGGCTTAGCCTCCGAAACCCACACTTGCTGGGATTACAAGCTGAGCCACCATGCCCGGCCCTTTTTTTTTTTTTTTTTTTTTTTTTTTTTTTTTTTTTTTTTGTTGTTGTTGTTGTTGTTGTTGTTAAGATGGAGTTTCGCTCTTGTTGCCCAGATTACAGTACAATGGTGCAATATTGGTTCACTTCAACCTCTGCCTCCCGGGTTCAAGCGATTCTCCTGCCTCAGCCTCCCGAATAGCTGGGATTTACAGGCATGCGTCACCACTCCTGGCTAATTTTGTATTTTTCGTAGAGACAGGGTTTCTCCATGTTGGTCAGGCTGATCTCAAACTCCCGACTTCAGGTGATCCGTCTGCCTCGGCCTTTCAAAGTGCTGGGATTACAGGCGTGAGCCACCTCGCCGGGCCAGCTAATTCTTTTTTTTTTTTTTTTTTTTTTTTTGAGATAGATTCTTGCTCTGTCGCCTAGGCTGGAGTGCAGTGGCAGATCTTGGCTCACTGCAACCTCTGCCTCCCAGGTTCAAGTGATTCTCCTGCTTCAGCCTCCCAAGTAGCTGGGATTACAGGCATTGTGCCACCTACACCCAGGCTAATTTTTGTATTTTTAGTAGAGACGGGGGTTTTACCATGTCTCATTAGTGCTGGTCTTGAATTCCTGACCTTGTGATCTGCCTGCCTTGCATCCCAAAGTGCTGGGATTACAGGCTGAGCCACCTCGCCAGGCCAGCAATTCTATAAATAGGAATTTTAGGATAACTTACGAAAATCACTACTAGCCAGAAGCTTTAATTTACCTTAATGGAATAGGATTCTCTGTTTTCCAATTTCTTAGGTTTGATAGCTAAGCATTCTCTCTCCTCTCTCTTCTTTTTTTTTTTTTTTTTTTTTTTGAGATGGAGTCTCGCTCTGTCGCCCAGGTTGGAGTACGGTGGGGCGATCTCGGCTCACTGCAAGCTCCGCCTCCTGGGTTCATGCCATTCTCCTGCCTCAGCCTCCCGAGTAGCTGGGACTACAGGCGTCCACCACCACGTCCAGTTAATTTTTTGTATTTTTAGTAGAAACGGGGTTTCACTCTGTTAGCCAGGATGGTCTCCATCTCCTGACCTCGTGATCCGCCGGCCTTGGCCTCCCAAAGTGTTGGGATTACAGGCGTGAGCCACCGCGCCTGGCCCCAGATTTCTTATTGTATTGTGCAGTTCAACCTCCAGGTCAGTAGGTGATGCTTATGCATAAAGGTCAGCTGCAGCTGACTCAAACGGGTATATACTTGATTCTTGTTTACTGGGAGAAGTTTTGTTGACTCGGGCAATGGGCTGATCTGTGGAATGTACAGTGGTCTGAGCTCCGTGCTTAGTTCTGGAGTGGGGACCAAGATGGGTGGGATAGACTAAGCAAGCTCTCCTACAGTTCTCCCAATGGCAGGCAGAAGTATTAGCTCTGAGGCAGGGTCTGGTGGGCAGCTGCCAAGTGCCTGGAGATGTGCCTAGGCATAGAGTCTGGAAACGTCCACTGTCCCAAGTTCTCTGCACAGGAAGTGGGGGAAGCTTAAATTCCTAATCTAAAAGAGTTGTTGCTTCAAATGCCTGGAAATATGTCTGGGCATCGAGTGAAGAGAGCTTTGCTCTACGAAGATCTCTGCAGGGAGGAGCAGGTCAGGCTTCTAATTTAGACAATCAGGTGTGCCAAATGCCTGGAAATATGCCCCGGCAAGGTGGAGAGAAACCACTGCTGCCACAAAGTTTTCCTGGGGAACGTAGGGGTAGCTCAAGCTCCTAATCTGGGGAAGCAGGTGCACCTCGAGTTGGGTAATATGTCTGGGGAAAGAGCAGAGAAACTGCAGCCACAACAAGGTCTTGCATGGGAGGAAGAGGTGGCTCAAACGCCTAGTCCATTGGGGCAGGTGTGTTAAATGGCTGGAATTACATCCAGGTGTGGAGTGGAGGACGTGCCACTACACCAAGTTCTTTGTGTGGAAAGGGAGGTCTTTGTGTGCTCAAGCTCCAATTTTAAGGGGGCAGGTGCATCAAAAGCCTGGAGATAGGATATTCAACCTTTAATCTTATTTTGTAGTTTCTAAACAGATAAGCAAGTTATAAATTCTGTATCGTGATAATGCCAATAGATGGATCTCTTCTGCAACTCTTCGTTATCTATTTTTCTCCTTGTTTTTCATCAATTCTTGTATTTTTGCATTCCTGGTTGTTTTTTAATCAAGTGCTGAACATTGTGCATGGAAAATTATAGTTAATTTGATATGGGATAATGCTTTCTTCCCCCAAAGAAGATTTATTTTTGCACTGACAGATGGTTTGTGTGCATGCAGAGGTAGATCATCTGATTTCACTCGGGTTTGGGGTTGTATTTGATTTTTTAAGAGGGCTGACCCATTTTTAGTTTACTCTTACTTGTAGGTTGTGTCTTTCAGCAGTACCAATAGAAACCCTGGAATATTTATCAAAGCCACTATGCTTTGGCAGATTAATTTTTGCCCCATCAGTCCAATGAAACTGCCGAAAGCTCTACTCAGGTTTTCAGCCCCAGTTTCTGCTTTTAAATCAGCTAATACTTTAAGGGGATAGTGGTGTCAAATAATGTATTTATCTCATAAAATTTTCTGCTCTGTGAAATCTTGGCCCCTCAAGTCTTAGTTGTCTTTGGCAGCTATGCGATACCTTCTAACAAATGTTTAGATTTTGTCCAGCTTTTCTAATTATTGTAGGTAGGAGTATTGGCGTAAAACCAGTTCGAAATTTTTGCAAGCACAGCACATGATCTGGTTTGACTCTGTGTCCCCACCCAAAACTCACCTTGAATTGTAATAACCCCCATGTGTCAAGGGCAGGACCAGAAGGAGGTAATTGGATCATGAGGGCAGTTTCCCTACGCTGTTGTTGTGATAATGAGTGAGTCTCACAAGATCTGATGGTTTTATAAGCATCTGGCATTCCCCCTGCTTGTACTCACTCCACCTTGCTGCCTTGTGAAGAAGGTACCTGCTTCTCCTTTGCCTTCTGCCATGACTGTATTAATAACTTTCCTCAGGTCTCCCTAGCAATGCAGAACTCTGAGTCAACTAAACCTCTTTCCTTTATAAATTACCCAGTCTCGGGTATTTCTTCATAGCAGTGTGAGAACAGACTAATACAATATACTATTGAGTTATCACTGTATATCTTACAGTTTTATACAATTCAGAATAATTTATTTTTAGCCATGACATATGTAACTATAAATATGAATGTGTATTTTTCTTTGTCTGTTTATCATTGTAACTAGTTCCAGGGTTCTTTTTTAGGGAGCAACTTCCTTTTGTTAAAAAAAAAAAAAAAAAAAAGCCTCATACTTGCTTTTGGCCTGATACTTGCTTTTGGAAG
>NW_016817272.1:42135-48171 GCF_001698545.2 Rhinopithecus bieti | reverse complement strand
TTTTTTTTTTTTTTTTTTTTTTTTGAGACGGAGTCTCACTCTGTTGCCCAGGCTGAAGTGCAGTGGCATGATCAAACTGAAACATTTCTGATGGCAGCTGAATGTTCTGAGAAAATGAAATATTTGCTCTTAAGGTATTTACTTTTCTATGACACAATATCCTTATATTACCTGAAATATTCAGAAAAGTCCTTTAAACATAGAAAGTCATACTTTTGTGAATGATTTTAAAGAAAATAAAGGAAAGGAGGGTGCCTTGAGCGCCTTGTTAGGGACAGCATGAAACAACCACAGAAAAAGAGGAGCTCAGAAAGATGAGATACCGGTGAGACAGAGCAAGAATTTAGTGGAAGGAGGAAGCAAGAAGCAAAAGAGAGAAGTAAAAATATAAATTCCACAGAATTTGAAGAAATCTTAAAGGAGGACATTGACATACGATGGGGGACTCAAACCACATTTTTATATATGTCTCAAAGCACAGGGCCCCTCAGTTGATGCCTGGGTAACTTTTATATGCATACTCAAGACTCAGGTATGTATTCTCACCTCCTGTACCAAAGGATCTGTGATCATGGTGAAATGTGTATGAAAGAAATTTCAATAACATATAAATTCAATCTCAGACTATGGAGCTTCAATCCTAGACCTTTGGCAGTGTTTTTCACTTCAGGAATTCTTCGTTTAAAATGCTTCTGACCTGCCAGAGATTTTCTAGAAATAATTAACAAATAAAAACACTGTCTGGGAGATGTATATGAAATTAAGCCCAGATTAATACAACGACTGTGTATCAGAATAGAACATACAACTTTTCTCTTTGATAATATATTGTGAATTTTCAATTATCATTTGTTTATTGTTTATGAAAAAACTGTAAATTTCAAGCTGATATTCTTGCCACCTCTAAATCGTTTCATTCTGAAAGAACACGTAGCTCCATACAACATGCATTACCACACTGTAATCAAAGAAATATAATGAAAATAAGTTGTGGCATCCTCATCCAGGGATATTTGCCTCTAAGCATTTGCTGGATGATCCTAATTACCTCTACGTCTGCAATCATAGGAGTGAAAAATTAGAATTCCTGTTGGTAGGAAAGATTGAAGAAACTTTCCCCCATCCCAGGTTCCATCTTCAGAACTCTTGCTCCTTTTACCTTCTCTATATTTTTCAATGGTGCCTTGGATGTTTACCCTGGCCACTGCAGCCTAGCTCAAGCAGATGGGCTTGTTATACTTTGTTAGAAAGAAAAAGGGGTATTTCAGGTTACCAACAATGTATGGCTGAGGTTCTCTTGTAAGTTACAGTGTCATATATTTTTGGCTCAAGACTAAATTCCAAAGAGCTCCACTACCATTACTACAGCTGAGAAAACAGTACAGGTTGAAATATACCAAACAATCCTTTCTGAAAGTCATTTACCATCACTCCTTGTAAGCACTTCATATTTACATTTTCCTTTTTGCATTTTTTTCTATAGTCTGATCCAAATTAAGCTAATATAACAGCTGTCTTGCTCCCAGAGCTTAGGACTCCAAGCATGGCTTTTGCTGGACCTTCTGTGAATCCCATTTTCTCACTTTCTTCTCTGTCCTGTAGAACAAAACTCTTTCCCTGGTTGTGTTTTTCTTTTCCTTTTGAACATGAGCTCTACTCATGTCTGTGGGGCTCTTACTTTCACAGATCATTTTCTTCTTTGAGAATATTGCACCATTCCTCTACTAGGTGTGCTGTGCTCACTCTTCTACTGAACAGTCATTTCCAAAGTCTACACTTAAGCATCCCGATCTTGAGATTATACTACTTCATTATACTAGTAGTATAGTGGTGTTGTACATCATTTGCATTTCAAAAGCAATGTCCACAGGCTTTAATCTGCAAAGTACTCAAGACTTAACATTAATAATTGAATAGAGATAGTGCTGGTACATTTTCTGGGATGTATTCCTTAAGCTCATAATGCAGGATGATATGGTAATGTCACCATAGTAAACTATGGAGGCTATTGTGTATAAAAACAGGGAAACCCTACAGAACCATTTGGTGGCACTGATAATAGTATTTCCATTAGTGTAGTGAGTTACTTTTATAATGAAATCTTAGAGGCATTCATATGTGTTAAGTATGCCAGAGGAAATATTCAAACATGGGTTTTATATTGTTTCAGAAATTATTCCCAAATTTACCAATGTGTTACTTTTTTTTTTTTTTTTTTTTTCTGATAAAATTCATTAAAAGCAGGAAGCCATAGGGACTTCACATACAGCTTCCCCCTCTCGCTTGCATAGTGACCTACCTGTGATGGCCAGCTGAGTCACAAAGAAGGTCATTCTTGACTTCCTCTTTCTCCTCCATGTGGAAAATAGCACAATGGAGTTTCCAACAATGGTAAAAACAAAGAGGACCCACAGAGTTATCAATTGCTCAGTCTGCAAGAAACAGAGAAAAATAAGACCAGTGTACCAGTGAGAACCGGGGTTCTTTACAGAATGCATGGCCCAGGCTTTGGTGCTGGATTTCTTCCTCCTGGCCCCATATCCCTACCTTTGGAAGCTCTGCTCTCAAGAAAATAATGACAAAATGGTCTTCATTTATACCAGCTGCAGAGTGGATTAATACACCTTTTAAAAATCTTTTGGAAATATATGTCAAGAGACAAAAAGTTTGTACTCTTTGGTCAAGTAATTGTAACACTATGTGAAAAGTAGGTCAAGATGTGAAAAGAACACCACTGTCACAAAGAGGTCCATATTTATTGTAAAAGAAATTAGAAATTGTTTAAAGATAATAGGGTAGCTAAGTAAATAAAGCACTTCAATTCAGTGAACTATTACAGCATAGCTATTAACAATGACAACCACGAAGACCATGTAGCAATATTAAAAATACCTATAATATAATGGTAAGTGGGAAAACATGATAAAATCATGTACTGGGTATGATTACAACTCTGTAAAATTATATACATAGCAAAAAGGCTGAAGTACAGTCAAATGTTAAAAGCAGTCATATTAGGATAGTATAATTATGGGTTATCTTTTGTTCATTTGACAGAATTTTATAAGACAGTAATATTAAAGTTCTACTGAAGAATGTTTCTGTGGTTTGAATGTGTCCTCCAAGGTTCATGTTGAAATTTAATCCCCAAAGCAATGGAGTTAAGGTAGAACCTTTAAGAAGTGACTAGGTCATGAAGGCTCTGCCCTCATGAATGGATTAATGTCGTTATTGTGGGAGTGGGTTAGTTATTGCAGGAGTGGGTTACTGATAAAGGAATGAGTTCAGTTCTCTTCCCTTGTCCCTCTCTCACCCTCTTGCTTTCTGCCATGGAATGATGCAGCAAGAAAGCCCTCACCAGATACCAGCATCTTCCCAGACCTGGCACTGTAGAAATAAATTACTTTTCTTTATAAATTACTCGGTCTTTGATATTCTGTTATAGCAGCATAAAACAGATTAAGATAAATGATTAATTAGTAAAAAGAAAAAAAGGAGGAATGCTATTAATCTAACAGTCCTTCTAAGAAATTTGTTTTGTTTTGTTTTGCTTCATTTTTTTGAGACAAAGTCTTGCTCTGCCACCCAGGCTGGAGTACAGTGGAATGATCTCAGCTCACTGCAAGCTCTGCCTCCCAGGTTCATGCCATTCTCCTGCCTCAGCCTCCCAAGTAACTGGGACTACAGGCACCCACCACCATGCCCGGCTAATTTTTTTTGATTTTTTAGTAGAGGTGGAGTTTCACTGTGTTAGCCAGGATGGTCTCCATCTCCTGACCTAGGATCCGCCCGCCTCAGCCTCCCAAAGTGCTGGGATTATAGGCATGAGCCACCATGCCTGGTCTTCTAAGAATTTTTTATGAGCATCTTCATGAGTCCTATACTTTATCAATCTGATATTTAGGTTCTCCATCCTGGATTTACAGATCGGTTTCTGAGATCCTAGGTGGAAGTCAGGGCCTTGGAACTGCAGAACTGTGGATATGAGGATAGGCATTGTGGTGATGTGGGGGGAGGATGAGGGCTGCACAACTAGAGTGGGAGGATGACAGGGTTGGAGAGCTCTGCGGATATATCATGTCCAGCATACATATGTCACATCCCACTTGGAAGGCACCATCTTTGCTCAGCTTCAAGCCACACACTTTTTCTCTGGTTCTTTGATGACTAGAGGGGTCATATCCTGGATAACTCATTTCTCTAGCAGTCTTTAAATGGGTGATAAAGCATCAGGAATAAAAACTAATTATTATGCAAAGTACTGTACTGAGTGGAGGGAGTGAATTTTTGTAAGAGAATTCTCCCCTTTGAGATAGATGGACAACAGTGCTGTCAGTAGCAGATACAGCAGGAGAGGCCTTTGATGTTGTAGACTGACACTTCCCATTCAGGTGATGTGTCAGCAGTGGGACATAAACAAGTGATTTGAATTTGGAGGACCTCTCTTTTAAATAACAATGGAACAACTTGCAGACTAACATAAGCAGCCAGGTGGCTTGGAAGTCTCCATCAGAAGGTCTCACTGACACCATGGTGCTGACAGATGAAACAGTTGAGGGACAGGGTTGGGGATAATGTGTCTATGTTCCTCAAATTGTTCTAATATAATATTCTATCAGGAAGGATGATGGTCCCTGGAGGTGTCTAGGTTCAGGAAAGAGCCCATCAAGCAGGTGGCCTGGCAGGTAAAGTATGACAGAAGGCCATCAAATACTTTTGGTCTCTAGAATGAGCTTTGGTGTGAATGGCCCAGGGCAGTGCTGTGACACAGGTTTTGGGCCAGCCCTCCTGTGCCAAGCTCTTAGTTCTCTTTTTTCCCTATTCCTTGTTAACATTCTGAGTCTTCTAGGGAAGCACCCCAGTTTTCCAGAAGCTTTTCCACCTGTGTAGCATGAGCTTGGCTATGAGCAGCTGCACGTGGTGGAGGCCTTTGGAAAGTGCTTCTCAAAATATGGTCCATGGCTAGGGTAATTATGAAACCTGGTTTGCCTAGGACAGTCCTAGTTGTCAACTGCTGTCCCAAAATAATTATTTAAATTTCCCTTTCTCTCTCAAAAAGTGTCTTTGGTTGGATAGTCAATTATATAATCACCCTATCCATGGTTCCCAGTGGGTGGGCTCCAAATATCATAGCCCAGTTTATACCAATCCCTAAAGATGAATTACTCTCTCTCTCAGCTTTGAAAGATTTAGGGGATTTAGAGGTTTGGGTTAGTTCATGATGTGATGTGGGTTCCCTGGAGACCTTTCAAGAACTGTGCTCATTGAATATGGTACTTCAGCCCTAGAGTTGAAGGAGTTCACAGCTCTAGTGGGTCACCTATATCTACTATCACAGCCCCATGCTGGAGGCTGGGATGGCCTCCTCTTTCTGGCTAAGGCCGCCATACATGTCTTTGGCACTGCCAGGAGGTCGAGGAAGTGTTACAGCACACTGTCTGCCTGGAAAAGAGGTGCTATCTCTTCTGCTGCTGCTGTTCTCCACGTGGGAGAAGAAACTGAATCCACAAGGCACCTCTACCTAGTTTGTAGTTGCTTGATTTTTACTGTATGAGACTTCCCTGCATTTCTCTTCTCTCTCCCTCTTCCCCATCATATTCTGCTTTCCATTGTTTACAGTGAAGTTTATAAGAATTTTTTTCTGTTGTTGTTTTTTTTGAGACGGAGTCTTGCTCTGTCGCCCAGGCTGGAGTGCCCTTTTCTTAATGCAATGTCCTTTCAAGCTCTGCTGAGAATACAAATAAGAGATTTTCCAAGATTTACTTTCGTTTCTTGTAGGGAATCCGTTTCATAAAGAGAAGCATGTTGATGCCTTAAAGCAATGACTTCTTTAAAAATTCCAATGAGCCGGGCGAGGTGACAGGCGCCTGTAGTCCCAGCTACTCGGGAGGCTGAGGCAGGAGAATCACTTGAACCTGGGAGGCGGAGCTTGCAGTGAGCTGAGATGGCGCCACTGCACTCCAACCTGGAGACAGAGTGAGACTCTGTCAAAAAAAAAAAAAAAAAAAAAAAAAAAAATTAAAAAAAACAGAAAAA
>NW_016817272.1:30453-41949 GCF_001698545.2 Rhinopithecus bieti | reverse complement strand
ATTGAAAAGAACTGAAAAAATGCTTGAAAAGCGTTTTCTCTCAGCCTAGATGGTGCAAGGGGGTGGTTTATTTCTTCACTTGTCCAGTACTGTATTGGTCTCTGTTGAACTCTTTCATTCTTGAATGGAGAAAGAAGAAGGAAGAGAAAAGCTAAAGCACTTATGATGTTTCTTTGCCAGACCAGAAAACCAGGTCTCCATGGTGGGAGAGGTGAGAACAATGTCTGGAAGCAGCCAAAGAAGGAGGCAAGGGTGGGATGTGAGGAAGATAGTAGATACAGGACTGTTTTCCTTACTGGGGCTGTCTTCACTGGCGCCATCCATAGGCTCGCCCAAGTTTTACTTAGCCAGCCATCCACACTCTTTTAGCTGGGAGAAGGCACTGACCACAATCCTCTTCTGTGAGGTCTGTAGCATTCAGTGAACCTCCCACAGAAATTTGCTCACTGGAAGTGGCCCCAGCCTCAGTGGATGGACTCTGAGTAGTGGAATGCCCGGGGGCTGATCTCTTCCCTGCTGACCCCCCAGGAAGACCTTTACTTCCTGTCAGAGAGCAGAGGAGTCTGTCGACCCCTCCCTCAGAACGTCTTACCTACTCTACACGTTGTGGACATTCCTCCAGTTTTCCAGCAGGTGGAAGGGAATAGGGACCTTTCCTCTTTTCTACTTCTGATATGGAAGGCTTTTCAACTGAAATTACCTTCTGATAGCCTATTGGATGAGAATTGGAAAGAGGAAGAGAATAAGTGAACTCAGGGTAGTTTTGCATTGGAAGTCAACATTACATTTTCAGACTATATCTCTCTTTCATGTTTTCCTTTCCTCATGTAAGTACAGGCAGGCCATGTTTCCAGAAAAATAAATGCTGAAGTGAGTAAATGGTCTGCTTTTCACATACAGAGTCGGCATTTATGACCCTGGCAGCAAAGTTCACATTTCCAGAAATGAAGTTTCTGTCTAATGGAAGAAACTTCTGGTCCCCAGTGGGCAGTAAATGACTGCTTTCTTCATCTTTGTAGAGTGCAATCCAAGCCAAGGGATCCAGTCTTTTCAAAGTAGTCCTGGGGCTCAGATCTGCATTGTTGAAAGTTCAGAGCGACAAGCACTACATATCAAATCACCCTGGTGTGATGTATCAGTGAATTGGAAATCATTCCCCGGGACTGGTGAGTCAGTGATTGCTTGGACTGGGCTTTTGTTCTTAGGCTGTGCTTTGGGATGGTAAGTCCAAGGAGCTCTGTAAACAGGTTGGGGTCTATTTTCCTTTGATTGGCTGATGGTCTCTAGGGCAGGCTGAGCAAATCCTATAAGTCAAACCCTCCCCACCTCCACATCTTTTGGAATTTTCTATTGGAAGATAATCTCACCTTACTTCATAGGCTTCAGGACACTTCTAGATGTAGGAAGCCTCCCTGACCAAATGCTTCTGGGGTCTTTCTAAGAGCCATGTTGATTTATCTGTTTATTAATTCATCTAACATCTATTAATTGCCTACTCTATGCCAGACATAGTGTAAGGTGTTGGTACTACAAGGGAATAAAATAGGTTGAGTGTATAAGTTATACTCAGTCAAGTTTAAATCCTGTTTCACTGACTAGTACAAGGGTCATTAAGTATGAAAATACTCAACTGCTTGCTCCTTTATTCACAGCTCCTTTATTCACGCGTATTACGCGTGCATGTCCCGCTCCCCACCCACAGGCACACAGAGACACATACAAATCCCAGGATAATCTGGAGAGTCATGGTAATGGGGATTGAGGAAACAATTTCAGAGGAGTGAGAATATCACAACCAGGTGAGCCTCGTGGAAGAAAAGTTGATAGGCTTTGAAACCAACCTGACCTGGACTCGGTCTCTGCTACTTGTTGGATGTGTGATAGGTTGTAAGTGATAACCTCTCTGACCTTCTTATTTGTAAAATGAGGATGAAGACGAAACCTATCTCAGAATAGTTGTGATGGGTGGATAAGATGATGAAGATGGAGGTTTTTAGCTCAGTGCCTGCTACATAGTAGATATGCAATAAAAATTGGTTTATCTCCTCCCTGAGGTTTGTGGACCACATACGTACATTTGAGGGGTGATAACTCACTACCTTTTCAGAGTGATGCTTGAATTCACCATGTTCATCCTATTTTTGGTACTAGTCTATTGGAATTTCACTAAGCCTGAGAAGCATTCTCCCTACCCACCCTCCACCACAGTGTGCTGATGGTGTCCCAACATCATCCCCAAACTATTGCAGAATATAGTTGGGCATAAAATGCCCCCTAGTGGTGATGTGAGGCAAAATTCCAGCCAGATGGTCAAATACTGAGTGGAAATAAGAAATGTATTTAAAATGTTTCAGTAACTAAAGATTGGCCTGTTCTCGGCTCAATTACATGGTTGCTGGTACATGACTGATTGGCTTTTAACCTCAAGTTAATCAGGCTACACAGTGACATCAGTTCTCTGCAGACCTGGATAATTGCAAATTGGGATTTAGAAAGATGAATTGCAGGGTTCCTTTGATGATGGCGATGCTTCCACAGGGCTGATAGCTGGGATGTGGCTCCATGAGCCATGCTTCCAGAGCCAAAAGGATGTCCATGCTGGTAGGCACTAAGCCTGGTTCACAACTCCACCCCTGGCATCTGTCTGGCCCATAGAAGGTGCTTAATAAATATCTGTCGGATGGAAACATGGTTGATGACAAGTGCAAGGCTACTTACAAGAATCACAGAAAAGGTCATTTGAAATAGGAATTATCTCAGGAAATATAGGACATTAGTTACTCCAGTCGATTCTGGATCTGTCAGGCTAGTCTGGATTTATCCAGATCCAAGGAATAATGATCTCCTTTTTCAGTTAGGTGCTGAAAACTGGAAGACAAAAAGCCTAAGTATCTTTAACAATAGTAGGGTGAAGGACTGAAATAATTTGAGTGAATCACATTAATCCAGTACATGGCTTACTGAGTTTGTAATGTATGTAGTAGGTGCACAGTTAACGTTTTTGATTGATTGTCATGTGCCGAGGATCATTTGATAAGCCTTACATATTGCTCGCTTAACCATCACAACTTGACCAATGAGTTATCACTGTCCTCAATCTTTTGGTAAGGGAATGAGGTTCAGAGAAGTTACTTACCTGCATTACTGGCTCATTGGGTGATGCAGCTGGGATTTGAATGTAACTTTGCTTAATTGGAAAGACCATGCCCTGCTTACTCTAGTAGTTTTCTGCCCCGATTTTGGCTCGAGGATAGTGAAGTTGCCTCATTTACTTTCATTTTCAAGGGGGAGACAATTTTTCATTTTCTTTCTGAGCCAAAACTTGCCTGAAGCTGGGTTTCCGGGGCTGGGTTGGATTCATGACTGTCTCCCCCAGGACTCAGCGTAAGGTCCATTCCTTGGAGGAATGGAGGGACTCTATGGCAACATGTGGCGTCCACACAACAGTAGTGATAAATGTCATACAAGATGTAGCTACATCAGCTGTCCTGGGAGTCACAAAGCTTTCCATGCCCCTCATGTTTTCAGGGTTTGTTTTAGGAAGGTTGTTATGTATGTGATGTTGAAGATGAATATCTCCAACACAGGAAGGAGCAAATATCTGCTCTTTTCCAAGATAGGAAATAAAGTATCAGAAAAAAGGTTTCGATGATTTGGTGTCACTTCTCAGTGAGAAGACAATGAAATTCTACTTCTCTGTCACTGAGACTTGTGTGGCTTTCATCATTCACAGCACCAGGCTCTGAGGCCTACTCAAAGCCTCATTAATTTGCTTAGGTGAGTTGGCAATATCAAGTGCAAAGATAGAAAATCTCTCATTTTATTAGGGATCAGTCACAGCGTAATGCAGAGACATACATGGGCACGTGATTTTAAGTGAAACAGGTAGGAGCAGATAGCAAAGTTCTGTGTTCCTGAAGCGGCTTAATTAGACTTGGAGAATAAGACACAATGTGAGGATGTGGTGATCCCGAGCAGTAACTGGACACTTGGTAATCTGTCATTCGGGAGGTCATCCCAACTTCTTCCCACATCTCACCCCACCTGCTGCTACAGAAGCAATGACAGGTCAATAACCAGTCAAGGTCAACAAGGAGGCCTGAAGGTAGGACTGGGCTAGTTCAGGAGGGCCTGCCAGTTTTCTCCTGACAGCCATCTCCTTTCTATGATGCCTCTTTTTAAAATCTGTCTCTCCTCCACTCCCCTGCCACCAACCCCTGAGCAACCCAGCTGGGAGGCATGCTTGCAAATACAGTTGAATTATGGTCATCACGACCTCCTGTTGGCATTCACATTTTCTTTTTTTTTTTTTTTTTTTTTTTTTGAGACGGAGTCTCGCTCTGTCGCCCAGGCTGGAGTGCAGTGGCCGGATCTCAGCTCACTGCAAGCTCCGCCTCCCAGGTTTACGCCATTCTCCTGCCTCAGCCTCCCGAGTAGCTGGGACTACAGGCACCCGCCACCTCGCCCGGCTAGTTTTTTGTATTTTTTAGTAGAGATGGGGTTTCACCGGGTTAGCCAGGATGGTCTCGATCTCCTGACCTCGTGATCCGCCCGTCTCGGCCTCCCAAAGTGCTGGGATTACAGGCTTGAGCCACCGCGCCCGGCCTGTTTCACTTCTTAATAAGGATAGAAGAAAAGAAAGAGAATTAAGAGGAAAGCCAATAAATGTTTTACCTTTTATTGATTTGGGGTAGTAACCTCTCAATCTTTTCTCCCTGTGGTCTGTTGCCTTGACAGTCTTGCTAACTGATGGGTAAGATTATTCGTCCTATTTGACTTCTACTTAGTTTCATGAAGGGCAGGTATTCTCTGACACCATAGTTTAGAAAAAATTGCCAGAAACTTATGGCAAATAAAGAGAAACAACCCTGAAAGAGCTATCTGATAATTTTATACTAGCATTTTGATGGACACAAATATAGATTTACATTTATCCTAGCTATTGAAAGACTTAAGTCTTATTATGGATTTCCTAGCAATAATTTAAGGATTGAATTGCTCTTGAGAAAATATTTTGATACTTAGCACTGTGTGAAGCTAAGTTTTTTCACTACCTTTGCTTAGTTTACGACACAAAGCAAAATTATCATAAATGTATGACACAAAAATGTACTGAACTTTAAAAAAAATTATCTGTTATGTTCCTGGTTTGCACTAAGTTGTTTATTATGGCTTTATTTTCAATTATTTCCATTAAAATAGTGTATCATAAATAGAAAATGCTTTAAGTGTTTTAAAATTGAAATACCCATTATTTCTGTATGGAGAGTATTTCAAGGATTATATTGAACATTTCACAAGGGGGCACCAAAGACTCATTTATGATGATTCTGGCTTTTCTTCAAAAAAGTAAATGTAGCTTTTATATATTTGAGGTTGATGTGCTGTGACATTGCCAAATAGGGGAAATGTTCCTTGAGTTAATTTTTAAAGTGTGTATAGAATAAATTTTGGTAATAGTTACTACTTAGAGTTGGTAATTAAAATATTTTAGTTGGCTTGCGAGAGTGTACTGTTTTCCTGGAACACCTTATTGGTTTCCCCAGAACACCTATTGGTGGGCCCTGGTTTGTGCTTTGGCCATCTGTGTTTACTTGCCCAACAGCTTTACACTCCTGGCTCCCTCAGCATGGACTGTGGAGCCAGAGGAGTAGAAGGAGCAGTGGAAACCTGGCAGGTGAGTGCTGTTATGAATGGTGGTGGCATGCTACCAATGGTTTCCCTCTGGCATTCTCATTCCTGAAGAAAGGTAGTGTTCAGTTCATGTCCTAATCTCATCCTGCCTAGATTACTGTAAATGCCTCCTAACACATTTCTTTCTTCTCATGTTTCAAACATGAGAATTTGAATTTGGGGAGATTCAAATTCTCCCCATTTGAGTCTCTCCCAAACGTACACTGCCTGGTTATTTGTACCAAAATATGGCCCCAGTCATGTTGCTTCCTACTAAAAATGTAGCAGAATTTAGAATCTCCTAATGGTCCTAACTTTCTAGCAATCTCCCCCATCATTCTACTCTGTACACTTTGTTCTAGCCAAACTAGACTCCTTGTTGTTTTCTAAACTTCCCATGTGATTTCTCTACTTCCTTCCTCCTTGCCATATTAAATCACATAAAAATCCTGTTAATCCTTGGTTTATTTCCATGAATCATTTTCTGATCTCTCCAACAAGATGAGATATTTACCTTCGTTGGTTCTGGTGTGTATTTATACTTTTCTGATGGTATTTCTGGCATGTTTTATTTGTGTTAAATTCTTTACTTGTCTTCTACCATTAGCAAGTTCCTGAAGGGCCAAACTGTTTTCTCTCTCTACCTCCTTTAGCATGGTATCTTGTGCATGAAAAAATGTGCAGCGTGTTAATTGAATTGCTGAAGTAATGATGACTGGTTGTCATGTGATATGATAAATTTCATCCAAATCTCAATTTTCTTTACTTGTTCAGCTGGTATCATGGGGAACTTGAAATACAGTTGTTTTTGAGAGAGCTAAAATAGAGACACCACCCTCTTCACACTCCCTTTGCTCTAACCCTCCAACTACTTAGAGTTTGGACAGCATTCCATTTTTGTATTTCTCCTTGCCTTTGCCAATGCTGTTTTCCCTCTTGGGTTGTTATTCTCTCCCTACCCGATGTGTCTCAGTCAAACTTGCCTTTGAAGACTACTCAGGGGTCATTCAACTGATCACCTCCCCACTACCCTCAGGCCGGTTGTATCTTTCTCCTCAATACAGCTGGAGCCCCTCTATACTGTGTTATCACAGCATTTATCAGATCTTTTATGTTTGCCTTATTAGACAGTGATTTCCTTTGACCTGTGTCTGTATCCTCAGTCCTTACTTCGTTTAGTGTCTCAGCGCTGAACAGATGTTCAGTTTGGCAAAAGCCTTCCCTGCCATCTCTTCTGTTCCCAGTCTAAGTTAGGTATACACACAGTGCTATGGGGCAAAGAGGGAGCGCCTAAGTCAAACAGTTCTTCCCTATTGTTAAAAATGAGGAAATGTAGGCCAGGCACGGTGACTTATGCCTGTAATCCCAGCACTTTGGGAGGCCAAGGTGGGTGGATCACTTGAGGTCAGGAGTTTGAGACCAGCCTGTGCAACATGGTGAAACCCCGTCTCTACTGAAAATACAAAAAAGCTGGGCATGGTGGCACATGCCTGTAATCCCAGCTACTCGGGAGGCTGAGGCAGCCAAATTGCTTGAACTCAGGAGGCAGAGGTTGCAGTGAGACAAGATTGTGTCACTGCACTCCAGCCTGGGCAACAGAGTGAGACTCTGTTTCAAAAAAAAAAAAAAAAAAAAAAAAAATGAGATGTGAAGGCTGCTGATGTAAAAGATCTCATTTTTTCTCCTGTGCTGTGAGAAATATATAAACTGCTACCTCCCTCTTATGTAGTGATACAGAGTATAATTTGCACTCATTTTCCAGTTACTTTATAAGTACTCTTGAATTGTTTTATGAGGTGTGTAAATATTCCAAGGGCAAGGGCTGTGTTTAGCTCCCTCCAGTGCTCTAGTGTCTGCTACAGGTACTATAATCAGATAGAGACACAGTAAATGTTGAATAAAAGGGCTGTAGAATCCTGAAACAGTGACACCAATTAAAAATATATATCTTTTTTCCCTTCTTTCCCCTTGCTATCAGTATGCATATATTTTATATATCTTTATCATTGGTGGCTAATTTTCAGTTTGGCCAGGCAGTAAACTATATGTCTTACAGACATTATCTCCTTATGTTAAGAGCAACCCTATGAGGTGGTACCGTTATTATCTGCAATTCCTTTTCCAGAGAAGGAAACTAAGGCTTAGAGGAGCTTAAAGATATGTTCATTCCACATTAATAAATTTAGAGCTGGGGTGAAAAAAATGGTGGCTGTTTGATTCCAAATATTTCACCTTGGCTTTCTGCCTGCTCATACTGCCCTGAATAGTACCCATCTCCTGCATCAGCCCAACTTTGGTGCTGCTAACCCCTGATTTACTAGAGAATCACTTGCTGTTATTTTGGCCTTGGGTAAGGAGATTGGAAATTCAAGTTATTGGACTTCTTTTTTTCTGACCACTGATACCTGATTGGGGGATTAAAAGTTGAGATCATTTATTTTGACCAATCTAATATTCTTTTATAAGTTTTAATAACATAATCTTTATTTCTTCATTAAATATGGTCCATCATTTAACAAATATTTATTGAGCATTTACTGCATTATGCCAGGTTTTGTTATAGGTGCTGGGGTTACAGGAGAGATCAACACAGTTAAAAAAAAAAAACTCCTTAGAGCTAAAATCCATTTAAAAAAAAAAGAGGTGGGAGGAAGAAGAAACAAAGGAGGAGAAGAGAAAAATAAATTATTCTCTACTAGTAAAAATTGTAATGTCCTAAAGCAATATTAATAGTTTTCAAACTTTGACTAGGGAAGGGTTAAAAATTATCTCATCAGTCTGTGCAAGAAACAAAGTAGTGTAATGGAATATATTGACAATTAGAATAAATCTAAACCAGCAGGTCCAGATGGTAGTTATCTTGGATAAGTTAAGAAATTGCCTAATGAATATATTAAACTAATTATGTTCCTTTTCGAAAAAAATTATGAACTGTTAAGATAGGAAATAGGGGAAAAAATTTGTTTTCCAGATAAATGTGATAATGATGTGGGTAGTTGTTATCCAGTATAGATAAGATACATAATTTAACAAAAGTAAAAATAACCAATGATTATTTGAAAGATGGAAATAAGCAATATATAAAATTTATAACCTCTGTTTCTAAATCTTCCTACCACATGAAGTTACTTTAGAGATTGGAATGTGGGGGTGGTACCACATATCATTCCATGTGGAGTTGCCATCCAGTTCCTAGGAAAAACACTCTAATGCACTGTCCTGTCATTCAGATTCTTTTGTGTATACAAATTTAAAGTATGCCTTAGCTATGTGGAAATACATGAAGACAGCCCCAATAAGAACACAGGCTATTTATTCAGAGCTTCCTATAGCCAGGGAGTCAGCCTCCATCACTTGTATTTTGCAGAGACTCAGATATAGGCAAAGTAGTGGGAAATCTTTATAGTGAAAAAAAGAGAAGATTTTAGGCATACTCCCATTGGAGGCTGTTAACATAGGAAGCTGAAAATGAGTTAACTAGAATCTAGTGAGCATCCTATGTGATTGATTTAGGGAACATACTGGGCTTTTTTTGTTGTTGTTGTTGGTCCTGAGTGGCAAGAGAGGGCAAAATTAGGAAGGCTGGCAGTTACCAACCAAGTCCCTACCGTTCTGAGCCTATTGCTGCAAAAGTTGTGATTTGGCTTCCAAGGCTGACTGCCGCCAGAGTTTTGTCATACATGGCATGGCCACTGTCCATTTGTATATTCAGACTCTCAGCCATATAGAATATCCAATTTCCATCAAAAATTAAAATCACAATGATAATATGAATTTTGTCTCTTGGTGCTATTCCTGTTCACACTCAGAAAAGTTAAGAACAAAGCTTAAGTTGGAGCCTACCACACGAAACTCAAAGAAGGATTGATACTCTAAAATCATTAAACAATAGGTAGGATGCCTGAAATATGCTCCTGATTGTCAAGGAGATATTTACACATACATATACTAGCCAGTCTCTCCAACAGTACTTGGAAGAATCATTAAATAAATCCATGCAGTTTGTCACCGTAAATAAGCTACATAAAATGCCCTGAAGCAAATTAATCCTTTTACTTCAGAAGGTCAGCCCTTTTGGTTTTTGGTTTGAGGCTCATATTAGAAAACCTATGGTCGAAATCGCCAAGATGGTCGAATAGGAACAGCTTCAGGCTACATCTCTCAGTGTGAGTGACACAGAAGATGGGTGATTCCTGCATTTCCAACTGAGGTACCGGGTTCATCTCACTGGGGTGTGTCGGCAAGTGGGTGCAGGACAGTGGGTGCAGCCCACCGAGCGAGAGCTGAAGCAGGGTGAGGCATCACCTCACCTGGGAGGTGCAAGGGGTAAGGGAATTCCCTTTCCTAGCCAAGGGAAACTGTGACACACAGCACCTGGAAAATTGGGTCACTCCCACCCTAATACTGCACTTTTCCAAGGGTCTTAGCAAATGGCACACCAGGAGATTATATCCTGCGCCTGACTTGGAGGGTCCTATGCCCACGAAGCCTCCCTTAATGCTAGCACAGCAGTCTGAGATCTAACTGCAAGGTGGCAGCAAGGCTGGGGGAGGGGCGCTCACCATTGTTGAGGCTTGAGAAAGCGGCTGGGAAGCTCAAACTGGATGGAGCCCACCACAGCTCAAGGAGGCCTGCCTGCCTCTGTAGACTCCACCTCTGGGAACAGGGCATAGCCAAACAGAAGGCAGCAGAAACCTCTGCAGATTTAAATGTCCCTGTCTGACAGCTTTGAAGAGAGTAGTAGTTCTCCCAGCATGGAGTTTGAGATCTGAGAATGGACAGACTGCCTGCTCAAGTGGGTCGCTGACCCCCGAGTAGCCTAACTGGGAGGCACCCCCCAGTAGGAGCAGACTGACACCTCACATGGCTGGGTACCCCTCTGAGACAAAGCTTCTGGAGGAATGATCAGGCAGCAACATTTGCTGTTCAGCAATATTCACTCTTCTGCAGCCTTTGCTGCTGATACCCAGGCAAACAGTGTCTGGAGTGGACCTTCAGGAAACTCCAACAGACCTGCAACTGAGGGTCCTGAGTGTTAGAAGGAAAACTAAAAAACAGAAAGGACATCCACAACAAAATCCCATCTGTACATCACCATCATCAAGGACTAAAGGTAGATAAAACCACAAAGATGGGGAAAAAACAGAGCAGAAAAGCTGAAAATTCTAAAAATCTGAGTGCCTGTCCCCCTCCAAAGGAATGCAGCTCCTTGCCAGTAATGGAACAAAGCTGGACAGAGAATGACTTTGATGAGTTGAGAGAAGAAGGCTTCAGACGATCAAACTTCTCCGAGCTAAAGGAGGAAGTTCGAACCCATCTCAAAGAAGCAAAAAACCTTGAAAAAAGATTAGATGAATGGCTAACTAGAATAACCAATGTAGAGAAGTCCTTAAATGACCTGATGGAGCTGAAAACCATGGCACGAGAACTACGTGACAAATGAACAAGCTTCAGTAACTGATTCGATCAACTGGAAGGAAGGGTATCAGTGATTGAAGATCAAATGAATAAAATGAAGCGAGAAGAGAAGTTTAAAGAAAAAAGAAAAGAACAAAACCGCCAAGAAATGTGGGACTATGTGAAAAGACCAAATCTACGTCTGATTGGTATACCTGAAAGTGACGGGGAGAATGGAACCAAGTTGGAAAACACCGCAGGATATTATCCAGGAGAACTTCCCCAACCTAGCAACGCAGGCCAACATTCAAATTCAGGAAATAGGCCGGGCGCGGTGGCTCAAGCCTGTAATCCCAGCACTTTGGGAGGAGATCGAGACCATCCTGGCTAACATGGTGAAACCCCATCTCTACTAAAAAAAAAAAA
>NW_016817272.1:21599-27338 GCF_001698545.2 Rhinopithecus bieti | reverse complement strand
AGAATGGGAGAAAATTTTTGCAATCTACTCATCTGACAAAGGGCTAATATCCAAAACCTACAAAGAAGTCAAACAAATTTACAAGAAAAAAACAACCCCATCAAAAAGTGGGCAAAGGATATGAACAGACACTTCTCAAAAGAAGACATTTATGCAGCCAACAGACACATGAAAAAAATGCTCATCATCACTCACCATCAGAGAAATGCAAATCAAAACCACAATAAGATACCATCTCACACCAGTTAGAATGACGATCATTAAAAAGTCAGGAAACAACAGGTGCTGGAGAGGTTGTGGAGAAATAGGAACACTTTTACACTGTTGGTGGGACTGCAAACTAATTCAACCATTGTGGAAAACAGTGTGGCAATTCCTCAAGGATCTAGAAATAGAAATACCATTTCACACCGTCATCCCATTACTGAGGAGATACCAATAGGATTATAAATCATGCTGCTATAAAGACACATGCACACGTATGTTTATTGAGGCACTATTCGTAATAGTGAAGACTTGGAGCCAACCCAAATGTCCATCAATGATAGAATGGATTAAGAAAATGTGGCACATATACACCATGGAATACTATGCAGCCATAAAAAAGGATGAGTTCATGTCCTTTGTAGGTACATGGATGCTGCTGGAAACCATTGTTCTCAGCAAACTATCCCAAGAACAGAAAACCAAACACGCATGTTCTCACTCATAGGTGGGAATTGAACAATGAGAACACTTGGATATAGTGTGGGGAACATCACACACTGGGCCTGTTGTCGGATAGGGGGAGTAGGGAGGGATAGCACTAGGAGATATACCTAATGTAAATGATGAGTTAATGGGTGCAGCACACCAGCATGGCATATGTATGCCTATGTAACAAACCTGCACGTTGTGCACATGTACCCTGGAACTTAAAGTGGAATCAAAAATTTAATAAAAAAAAGAAAAGAAAACCTATGGTCTTTTTCTCTGTCTATAGCAGCTTAATATGATATCACTTTTGTCCCGCAATTATGCTGGTTTCTCATATCATAGTTTTAGCTGTTTTGCAGGGTGATTGTCTGAGATGCTCTCTAGGATTCCCCAAGCTGAATTTCAGGTGTACAAAAAATATCTGTGCAAGAACATCCCAAAAAAACCCTTCAAATTTGCTGATTATATGTCCAGAGTTAGAAGAGAATAAACAGAGAGGCTTAAGTCCATTTATGCTTACATTTCTATTTGCCATTAAAGACTTTGATTTTAAACTATCTTGGTTTCCACAATGAAGGAGTAAAAAGGCATTTCTACAGTTTTAGAATAACTGGCTAGGGGCTGGGTGCAGTGGCTCATGCCAGTAATCCCAGCAATTTGGGAGGCCGAAGCAGGTGGATCACTTGAGCTCATGAGTTCAAGACCAGCCTGGCTAACATGGCAAAACCCTGTCTCTACTAAGAAAAAATACAAAACATAGCTGGGCATGGTGATGCGTGCTTGTAGTCCCAGCTACTTGGGAGGCTGAGGCAGGAGAATCGCTTGAACTCAGGTGAAGTTTGCAGTGAACCGAGATTACACTGCTACATTCCAGCCTGGATGACACAGTGAGACTCCATCTCAAGAAAAAAAAAAAAAAAGGAAGAACAAGAAGAAGAAAGAAAGAAAAACTGGCTAGGGTTTATCACTTGGGGGCAAAGACAATATAATGTACTAAAATAAATAGTTCAAGCGATTCTCATGCCTGGGTATTACAGGTGTGTGCCACCGCACCTGGCTAATTTTTTTTTTTTTTTTTTTTTTTTCAGTAGAGATGGGGTTTCACCATATTGCCCAGACTGGTCTTGAACTCCCGATCTCAGGCATCTGCCTGCCTCAGCCTCCCAAAGTGTTGGGATTACAGGCGTGAGCCACCGTGCCCAGCCGAGGTGTGTACTTTAAATGGGTGAACTGTGATATGTCAATTTATATCTCAGTGAAGTTGTTACCAAAGAAATTAAGAAAACATTATAACAGTTTATAACCTAGGCATTTAGGTTCAAATTCCTGTCTTTGTGGTTCTCACGCCATTCTTTAATCTCGTGAGATTGTTTTTAGAGAGAAAGGTCACATAACACAGTGGTAAAGAGCAAGGGCTTTGGAATCAGACTTTCGGCTTCAGCACTTTCAAACTATGTATCTTTGAGCAAATTATCTCACCTTTCTAAGTTTTCTAAACTGTAAATTGAGACTAATATCAATCTCTTTGGGCTATTGTTAGGAAACCATAACAAATATGTAATAAGTATTAGCTACTATTAATGTTAAAACAAATTGACTTCCCATCAGCATGGGCTATCTAAAAAGGGGTGAACAAATCCTGCCTGTGAGCAAAGCACCATGCAGAATGATTGCAATGGAGAGCAACTCCAGAAGTTCATTTCAACAAAGATCTAGTGAGTGGTAGGCACTCAGCAGGGGATGTGGTGGGGGCTGGGAGGAGATTAAAATAAAATATAGCTCCCTCAGGCCCCAGGAATTTACTGTCTGGTGGGTAGCACTAGGGGAAGAGGGTGTACCTCTTCATACCAGTGATTTTAATACATTTTTGAGATGTGGGTTGGCACCAAGTATTCAAGAACAAGAGGAGAGACAAATGAAAATAATTCATGGGAAGGTATACTGAAGGAGATGAGACCCAAGCTGAGTTTTGAAGAATGAGAAAATTTAGCCTGGTAAAGAAAGGCCGGGAGAGTTTCTCTGGTGGTGGAAATAGCACAAGCAAAGCCTGAAAAGCCCACTTACATGCTAACTCTCAAATTGCTGTCTCCCAAATTCTGAGTTCCTATGTCAAATGCAAACTGAAAATCTTCATTTGGATGACTAATAGACTTTTTAAATTTTTTCAAACTTTTTAAGTTTTGGGGTACATGTGCAGGATGTGCAGATATGTTATATAGATAAATGTGTGCCATGATGGTTTGCTATACAGATCATCCTATCACCTAGGTATTAAGCCCAGCATCTATTAGCTCTTCTTCCTGATGTGCTCTCTCCTCCCATCTCCCACCCTCCAACAGGCCCCAGTGTGTGTTATTTCCCCCCATGTGTCCATGTGTTATCAATCAGATCCCACTTATAAGTGAGAACATGCAGTGTTTGGTTTTCTGTTCCTGTGTTAGTTTGCTGAGGATAATGGCTTCCAGCTCCATTCATATCCCTGCAAAGGGAATGATCTCATTCCTTTTTATAGCTGCATAATATTTCATGGTGTATATGTACCACATTTTCTTTGTCCAGTCTATCATTGATGGCCATTTAGGTTGGTTCCATGTCTTTGCTATTGTGAAGAGTGTTGCAGTGAACATATGCATGCACATATCTTTATAATAGAACGATTTATAATCCTTTGGGTATATACCCAGTAATGCATTTGTTGGGTCAAATGGTATTTCTGCATCTAGGTCTTTGAGGAATTGCTACACTGTCTTCCACAATGGTTAAGCTAATTTACACTCCCACCAACAGTGTAAAAGTGTTCCTTTTTCTCCACGATCTTGTCAACGTTTATTGTTACTTCTTTTTAATAATCGCCATTCTGACTGGTGTGAGATGGTATCTCCTTTTGGTTTTGATTTGCATTTCTCTAATAATCAGTGATGTTGAGCTTTTCTTCATGTTTGTTGGCTGCATGTATATCTTCTTTTGAGAAGTGTCTGTTCATGTCCTTTGCCCACTTTTTAATGGCTTTTTTTCCTTGTAAATTTATTTAAGTACCTTGCAGGCGCTGGATATTAGACCTTTGTCAAATGAACAGATTGCAGAAATTTTCTCCCATTCTGTAGGTTGTCTCTTCACTATGATGATAGTTTCCTTTACTGTGCAGAAGCTCTTTAGTTTACTGAGATCCCATTTGTCAATTTTTGCTTTTGTTGCAATTGCTTTTGGTGTTTTAGTCATGAAATCTTTGCCCGTGCCTATGTCCTGAATGGTATTGCCTAGGTTGTCTTCCAGAGTTTTTATAGTTTTGTCTTCCTATAGTCTCACTCTGTTGCCCAGGCTGGAGTGCAGTGGCACGATCTCAGCTCCCTGCAACCTCTGCCTCCCAGGTTCAAGTGATTCTCCTGCCCCAGCTTCCTGAGTAGCTGGGGCTACAGGTGTGTGCCACCACTCCCAGCTAATTTTTGTATTTTTAGTAGAGACAGTGTTTCACCATGTTGGCCAGGCTGGTCACGTACCCCTGACCTCAAGTGATCCACTCGCCTTGGCCTCCCAAAGTGCTGGGATTTCAGGCGTGAGCTGCCACACCTGGCCAAGTTTTGGATTTTACATTTAAATCTTTAATCCATCTTGAGTTAATTTTTGTGTATGGTGTAAGGAAGGGGTCCAGTTTCAATTTTCTGAATATGGCTAGCCAGCTATCCCAGCACCATTTATTAAATAGGGAATCCTTTCTACATTTCTTGTTTTTGTCAGGTTTGTTGAAGATCAGATGGTTGTAGATGTGTGATCTTATTTCTGGGCTTCTATTCTGTTCAGTTGGTCTATGTGTCTATTCTTGTACCAGTACCATGCTGTTTTGGCTACTGTAGCCCTGTAGTGTAGTTTGATGTCAGGTAGCGTGATGCCTCCAGCCTTGTTCTTTTTGCTTAGGATTGTTTTGGCTATTTGGGCTCCTTTTTGGTTTTATATGAACTTTAAAATAGTCTTTCTAATTCTGTGAAGAATGTTGATGGTAGTTTAATGGGAATAGCACTGAATGTATAAATTGCTTTGGGCAGTATGGCCATTTTCACGATATTGATTCTTCCTTTCCATGAGCATGGAATGTTTTTCCATTTGTTTGTGTCATTTCTGATTTATTTGAGCAGTGGTTTGTAGTCCTCCTTGAAGAAGTCCTTCATTTCCCTTGTTAGTTGTATTCCTAGGTATTTTATTCTTTTTGTGGCAATTGTGAATGGGAGTTCATTCATGATTTGGCTCTCTGCTTGCCTGTTGTTGGTGTATAAGAATGCCAGTGATTTTTGCACATTGATTTTATATCCTGAGACTTTGCTGAAGTTGGTTATCAGCTTAAGAAGCCTTTGGACTGAGACAATGGGGTTTTCTAGATATAGAATCATGTCATCTGCAAACGAAGATAGCTTGACTTCCTCTCTTCCTATTTGAATACCTTTTATTTCTGTCTCTTGCCTGACTGCCTTGGCCAGAACTTCCAATACTATGTTGAATAGGAGTGGCAAGAGAGGGCATCCTGGTGTTGACTTTCAAGGGGGATGCTTCTAGCTTCTGCCCATTCAATATGATATTTGTTGTGAGTTTGTCATGTATGGCTCTTATTATTTTGAGCCATGTTCCTTCAATACCTAGTTTATTGAGAGTTTTTAACATGAGAGAGTTTTAACCAAACATCTGTTTGGTCCTAAGCACTTTTATTGTTGTTGTTGTTGTTGTGCTGTTTATTACTGCCTCAATTTCAGAACTCATTATTGGTCTATTCACAGATTTGATTTATTCCTGGTTCAGTCTTGGGAGGGTGTATGTGTCTAGGAAGTTATCTATTTCCTTTGGATTTTATAGTTTATGTGCATAGAGCTGTTTATAGTCTTATCTGATGGTGGTTTGTATTTCTGTGGAATCAGTGGTGATATCCCCCTTAACATTTCTGATTGTGTTTATTTGAATCTTCTCTCTTCTGTATTAGTCTAGCTAGTGGTCTATTATTTAAAAAAAAAAAAAAAAAAAAAAAAAAAAAAAAAAAAAAAAAAAAAAAAAACATTCTGT
>NW_016817272.1:12628-20243 GCF_001698545.2 Rhinopithecus bieti | reverse complement strand
TATATATATATATATATAAAAGGGGAGCTTATTAGGATACACACACACACACACATATGTATGTATGTAAAGGGGAGTTTATTAAGTATTAACTTACACAATCACAGAATCACAAGGTCCCACAATAGGCTGTCTGCAACCTGAGGAGCAAGGAGAGCCAGTCTGAGTCCCAAAACTGAAGAACTTGGAGTCCAACATTCGAGGGCAGGTAGCATCCAGCATGGCAGAAAGATGGTTGGGAGGTTAGGCCAGTCTCTCCTTTTCACATTTTTCTGCCTGCTTTATTTTCGCTGGCAGCTGATACGATTGTGCCCATCAGATTAAGGGTGGATCTGCCTTCCTCAGCCCACTGACTCAAATGTTAATTTCTTTTGGCAACACTCTCACAGATACACCCAGGATCAATACTTTGTATCCTTCAATCAAGTTGACACTTAGTACTAACCATCACAGATAGTTAGCTCTTCTTGTTTAATTGAACCCTTTACCGTTATGTAAAACCCTTCTTTGTCTTTTTCTAATCTTTGTTGGTTTAAAGTCCTTATTGTAAGAAACTAGAATTGCAACCCCTGCTATTTTCTGTTTTCCATTTGTTTGGTACATTTTACTCCATCCCTTTATTTGAGCCTTTGTGTGTCTTTGCATGTGAGATGGGTCTCTTGAAGACATCATATTGATGGTTCTTGGTTCTTGTTTGTGTGTGTTATCTCTTTATTTATTTATTTTTAAAATATCTTTTTTTACTTTAAGTTCTGGGGTAAGTGTGCAGAAAGTGCAGTTTTGTTACATGACTATACATGTGCCATGGTGGTTTGCTGCACCCATCAACCTGCCACCTACATTATGTATTTCTCCTAATATTATCCCTCCTCTAGCCCCCCACTCCCTGACAGGCCCTGGTGTGTGATCTTCCCCTCCCTATGTCCATGTGTTCTCATTGTTCAACTCTCACTTATGAGTGAAAACATTTGGTGTTTGGTTGTCTGTTCTTGTGACAGTTTGCTGAGAATGATGGTTTCCAGCTTCATCCATGTCCCTGCAAAGGACGTGAACTCATGAACTCATGCTTTTTTATGGCTGCATAATATTCCATGGTGTGTAGGTGCCACATTTTCTTTATCCAGTCTATTATTGATGGACATTTGGGTTGGTTCCAATTCTTTGCTATTGTGAATAGTGCTGCAATAAAAATGTGCCTTTATAGTAAAATGATTTATAATCCTTTGGGTATATACCCCATAATGGAATCACTGGGTCAAATGGTATTTCTAGTTCTAGATTCTTGAGGAATTGTCACACTGTCTTCCACAATGGTTGAACTAATTTACACTCCCATCAACAGTGTAAAAGCATTCCTATTTCTCCACTCTGATGATAGTTTCTTTTGCTGTGCAGAAGCTCTTTAGTTTAATTAGATCNAAAATGTGCCTTTATAGTAAAATGATTTATAATCCTTTGGGTATATACCCCATAATGGAATCACTGGGTCAAATGGTATTTCTAGTTCTAGATTCTTGAGGAATTGTCACACTGTCTTCCACAATGGTTGAACTAATTTACACTCCCATCAACAGTGTAAAAGCATTCCTATTTCTCCACTCTGATGATAGTTTCTTTTGCTGTGCAGAAGCTCTTTAGTTTAATTAGATCCTGTTTGTCTGTTTTGGCTTTTGTTGCCATTGCTTTTGGTGTTTTAGACATGAAGTCTTTGCCCATGCCAATGTCCTGAATGGTATTGCCCAGGTTTTCTTCTAGGATTTTTATGGCCCTAGGTCTTAGCACATTTAAGTCTTTGATCTGTCTTGAGTTGATTTTTGTATAAGGTGCAAGGAAGGGGTCCAGTTTCAGTTTTCTGCATATGGCTAGCCAGTTTTCCCAACAACATTTATTAAATAGGGAATTCTTTTCCCCGTTCCTTGTTTGTGTCAGGTTAGTCAAAGATCAAATGGTTGTAGATGTGTGGTGTTATTTCTGAGGCCTCTATTCTGTTCCATTGGTCTATATATCTGTTTTGGTACCAGTACCATGCTGTTTTCATTACTGTAGCCTTGTAGTATAGTGTGAAGTCAAGCAGCATGATACCTCCAGCTTTGTTCTTCTTGCCCAAGATTGTCTTGGCTATGCAGGCCCTTTTTTGATTCCATATGAACTTGAAAGTAGTTTTTTCCAATTCTGTGAAGAAAGTCAGTAGTAGCTTGATGTGTATAGCATTGAATCTATAAATTACTTTGGGCAATATGGCCATTTTCACGATATTGATTCTTCCTATCCATGAGCATAGAATGTTTTTCCATTTGTTTGGGTCCTCTCTTACTTCCTTGAGCAGTGGTTTGTAGTTCTCCTTGAAGAGGTTCTTCACATCTCTTGCAAGTTGTGTTCCTAGGTATTTTATTCTCTTTGTTGCAATTGTGATGGGAGTTCAGTCATGATTTGGCTCTGTTATTGGTGTATAAGAATGCTTGTGATTTTGCACATTGATTTTGTATTCTGAGACTGCTGAAGTTGCTTATCAGCTTAAGGAGATTTTGCGTTTTGACTATGGGGTTTTCTAAATATACAATCATGTCATCTGCAAATAGAGACAATTTGACTTCCTCGCTTCCTATTTGAATATCCTTTATTTCTTTCTCTTGCCTGATTGCCCTGGCCAGAACTTCCAATACTATGTTGAATAGGAATTGTGAGAGAGGGCATCCTTGTCTTGTGCTGGTTTTCAAAGGGAATGCTTCCAGTTTTTGCCCATTTAGTATGATATTGGGTTTGTCATAAATAGCTCTTATTATTTTGAGATACGTTCCATTGATACCCAGTTTATTGAGAGTTTTTAGCATGAAAGGGTGTTGAATTTTGTTGAAGGCCTTTTCTGCATCTATTGAGATAATCATGTGGTTTTTGTGATTGTTTCTGTTTATATGATGGATTATGTTTATTGATTTGTGTATGTTGAACCAGTCTTGCATCCCAGGTATGAAGCCAGCTTGATCGTGGTAGATAAGCTTTTTCATGTGCTGCTGGATTTGGTTTGGCAGTGTTTTATTAAGCATTTTGGCATCGACGTTCATCAGGGATATTGACCTGAAATTTTCTTTTTTTGTTGTGTCTCTGCCAGGTTGTGATATCAGGATGATGCTGGACTCATAAAATGAGTTATGGAGGATTCCCTCTTTTTCTATTGTTTGGAATAGTTTCAGAAGGAATGGTACCAGCTCCTCTTTGTACCTCTGGTAGAATTAGGCTGTGAATCTGTCTGGTCCTGGACTTTTTTTGGTTTGTAGGCTGTTAATTACTGCCTCAATTTCAGAACTTGTTATTGGTCTAGTCAGGAATTTGGCTTCTTCATGGTTTAGACTTGGGAGGGTGTATGTGTCCAGAAATTTATCCATTTCTTCTAGATTTTCTAGTTTATTTGTGTAGAGGTGTTTATAGTATTCTCTAGTGGTAGTTTGTATTTCAGTGGGGTCGGTGGTGATATCCACTTTATCATTTTTTATTGCATCTATTTGATTCTTCTCTCTTTTCTTCTTTATTAGTCTTGCTAGTGGTCTGTCAATTGTGTTGATCTTTTCAAAAAACCAGCTCCTGGATTCATTGATTTTTTGAAGGGTTTTTAGTGTCTCTATCTCCTTCAGTTCTGCTGTGATCTTAGTTATTTCTTGTCTTCTGCTAGATTTTGAATTTCTTTGCTATTGCTTCTCTAGTTCTTTTCATTTTGATTTTAGGGTGTCAATTTTAGATCTTTCCTGGTTTCTCTTGTGGGCATTTAGTGCTATAAATTTCCCTCTCCACACTGCTTTAAATATGTCCCAGAGATTCTGGTACATTGTGTTTTCATTCTCATTGGTTTCAAAGAACATCTTTATTTCTGCCTTCTTTTTGTTATTTATCTAGTAGTCATTTAGGAGCAGGTCATTCAGTTTCCATGTAGTTGCACGGTTTTGAGTGAGTTTTTTAGTCCTAAGTTCTAGTTTGATTGTACTGTGATCCAAGAGACTGTTTGTTATGATTTCTGTTCTCTACATTTGCTCAGGAGTGTTTTACTTCCAATTATGTGGTCAATTTTAGAATAAGTGTTATGAGATGCTGAGACGAATGTATATTCTGTTGATTTGGGGTGGAGAGTGCTGTAGATGTCTATTAGGTCTGCTTGGTCCAGAACTGAGTTCAAGTCCTGAATATCCTTGTTAATTTTCTGTCACGTTGATATGTCGTGTTAAAGTCTCCCACTATTATTGTGTGGGAGTCTAAGTCTCTTTGTGGGTCTCTAACAACTTGCTTTATGAATCTGGATGCTCCTGTATTGGGTGCATATATATTTAGGATAGTTAGCTCTTCTTGCTGCATTGATCCCTTTACCATTATGTAATGCCTTTCTTTGTCTCTTTTGATCTTTGTTGGTTTAAAGTCTATTCTAACTGAGATTAGGATTACAACTCCTGCTTTTTTTTTTCTTTCCATTTGCTTGGTAAATATTCATCTATCCCTTTATTTTGAGCCTTTATGTGTCTTTGTATGTGAGATGGATCTCCTGAATACAGCACACTGATGGGTCTTGACTCTATCCAATTTGCTAATCTGTGTCTTTTAACTGGGGCATTTAGCCCATTTACATTTAACTTTAATATCGTTATGTGTGAATTTGATCCTGTCATTATGATGTTAGCTGCTTGCTTTGCCCATAAGTTGATGCAGTTTCTTCACGGTGTCAATGTTCTTTGCAATTTGGCATGTTTTTGCAGTGGCTGGTACCAGTTGTTCCTTTCCATGTTCAGTGCTTCCTTCTCTTGTAAGGCAGGCCTGGTGGTGACAAAATCTCTCAGCATTTGCTTGTCTATAAATGATTTTATTTCTCCTTCACTTACGAAGCTTAGTTTGGCTGGATATGAAATTCTGGGTTGAAAATTCTTTTCTTTAGGGAGGTTGAATATTGACCCCTTCTCTCTTCTGGCTTATAGAGAGATCTGCCATTAGCCTGATGGGCTTCCCTTTGTGGGTAACCCCACCCTTCTCTCTGCCCTTAACATTTTTTCCTTCATTTTAACATTGGCAAATCTGACGATTATGTGTCTTGGAGTTGCTCTTCTCGAGGAGTATCTTTGTGTTGTTCTCTGTATTTTCTGAATTTGAATGTTAGCCTGTCTTGCTAGGTTGGGGAAGTTCTCCTGGATAATATCCTGAACTTGGTTTGCAAATTGAACTTGGTTCATTTCTCCTCATCACTTTCAGGTACACCAGTCAAATGTGGATTTGATCTTTTCACATAGTCCCATATTTCTTGGAGGCTTTGTTCATTCCTTTTCACTCTCTTTTCTCTAATCTTGTTTTCTCTCTTTATTTCATTAAGTTTATCTTCAATAGCTGATATCCTTTCTTCCGCTTGATTAATTCAGCTATTGAAACGTGTATGCTTCACAAAGTTCTCATGCTGTGTTATGCAGCTACATCAGGTCATTTATGTTCTTCTCTACATTGGTTACTCTAGTTAGCAATTTGTCTAACCTTTTTTCAAGGTTCTTAGCTTCCTTGCATTGGGTTAGAACATGCTCCCTTAGTTCGGAGGAGTTTGTTATTACTCACCTTCTGAAGCCTATTTCTGTCAATTCATCAAATTCATTCTCCATCCAGTTTTGTTCCCTTGCTGGCAAGGAGTTGTGATCCTTTACAGGAGAAGAGACGTTCTAGTTTTTGAAATTTTCAGACTTTTTTGCACTGGTTTCTCCCCATCTTTGTGGAGTTATCTACCTTTGGTCTTTGATGTTGGTGACCTTCAGATGAGGTCTTTGAGTGGACATGCTATTTCTTTCTGTTGGTTTTCCTTCTGAAAGGCCCCTCTACTGCAGGTCTGCTGGAGTTTTCTGGAGGTCCACTCCTCACCCTGTTTGCCTGGGTATCACCAGCAGAGGCTGCAGAAGAGCAAAGATTGCTGCCTGACCTTTCCTCTGGAAGCTTAGTCCCAGAGGGGTGCCTGCTAGATGCCAGCCAGAGCTCTCCTGTATGAGGTGTCTGTCGGCCCCTACTGGGATGTGTCTCCCAGTCAGGATACACGGGGGTCAGGGACCCACTTGAGGAGGCAGTCTGACCCTTAGCTGAGCTGGAATGCTGTGCTGGGAGGTCTGTTGCTCTCTTCAGAGCTGTCAGGCAGGGAAATTTAAGTCTGCTGAAGCTGTGCCCACAGCACCCCTTTCCCCAGGTGCTCTGTCCCAGGGAGATGGGGGTTTTATCTGTAAGTCCCTGACTGGGGCTGCTGCATTTTTTTCAGAGATGTCCTGCCCAGAGAAGGGAAATCTGGCAGTTTGGCCACAGCAGCCTTGCTGAGGTGCAGTGGGATCCACCCAGTTCTAACGTCCCAGTAGCTTTGTTTACACTGGGAGTGTAAAACCGCCTACTCAAACCTCAGCAATGGTGGACACCCCTCCCCCCACCAAGCTTGAGTGTCCCAGGTCGATCTCAGACTACTGCCGTGCTGGCAGCGAGAATTTCAAGCCAGTGGATCTTAGTGTGCTGGGTTCTGTGAAGGTGGGACCCCCAAGCCAGGCCGCTTGGTTCCCTGACTTCAGCACCCCTTTCCAGGGGAGTGTATGGCTCTGTCTCACTGGTGTTTCAGGTGCCACTGGGGTATGGAAAAAAAGAACTCCTACAGCTAGTTTGGTGTCTGCTCAAATGGCCACCCAGTTTTGTGCTTGAAACCCAGGGCCCTGGTGGGGTAGGCACCAGAGGGAATCTCCTGGTTTGTGGGTCACAAACACCATGGGACAAGTGCAGTATCTGTGCTCTAGTTCCTCAGGCTCAGTCCCTCACAGCTTCCCTTGGGTGGGGGAGAAATTCCCTGACACCTTGCACTTCCTGGGTGAGGTGACGCCCCACCCTGCTTCGGCTTGCCCTCTGTGGGCTGTACCCACTGTCCAATCAGTCCCAATGAGATGAACTGCGTACCTTAGTTGGAAATGCAGAAATCACCCTCCTTTAGTGTTGATCTCGCTGGGAGCTGCAGACCACAGCTGTTCCTATTCGGCCATCTTGCCAGCAGTCTCGGTCTTGGTTGTTTATCCAGCTTGCCATTCTGTGTCTTTTAATTGGGGCATTTAGCCATTTACATTTAAGGTTAGTATTGTTATGTGTGGACTTGATCCTGTCTTCATAAAGGTAGCTGGATATTTTGCAGACTTGTTTATGTGGTTGCTTCATAGTGTCACTGGTCTGTGTACTTCATTCAGTGTTTGTTTGTTTATTTTACTGGCTAGTAATGGTTTTTCCTTTCCATATTTAGTGCTTCCTTCAGGAGCTCTTGCAAGGCAGGTTTGGTGGTGACAAATTCCCTCAGCATTTGCTTGTCTGAAGAGCATCTTATTACTTCTCCACTTATGAAGCTTACTTTGGCTGGATATGAAATTCTGGGTTGGAAATTCAGTTGAGAATGCCGAATATTGGCCCCCAATTTCTTCTAACTTGTAAAGTTTCCACTGAGACGTCTGCTGATAGTCTGAGGGGTTTCCCTTTGTAGGTGACCTGGTCTTTTTCTCTGGCTGCCCTGAACATTTTTTCTAACATTTTGACCTTGAAGAATATGATGATTATGTGTCTTGGGGTTGATCTTTTTATGGAGTATCTTTCTGGGGTT
>NW_016817272.1:5478-10515 GCF_001698545.2 Rhinopithecus bieti | reverse complement strand
CGCCACACGAGCCGGCGTAGCTCCGGAGCCCGCGGGCCGCCGCCGCGTCGCTCCGGCCCTGACCCGCGCTGGGCCCGCGCGCTGGGGCCCTGACGGCCCGCGCGGGCTCCAGGAGCGGGCAGAGGCGACGGCATGCCCGAGAAAAGGCTCACAGCGGGTAGGTGGCGGCCCCACAGGGACGGAGGACCAGCCCGCGGCGTCCGGGCCGCACCACGCGCCAGCCTCTGGACTTTACCTCCTGCCCTCCTGGAGGTATCCCCGCTCCCAAACATGAGAAAAAAGGGCTTCACTGCCCTGTTGGATTTCATGACGAATTTCACGTCCTCGCCGGTTTACGCTGGCACCGCATTATCTCGCTTAATTCTGCATATTGTACGTAGAATAATAGAGGGTTCCGTCTATAAAGAAGGGTAACTGCTGGGTCACAGTGAATTAGTGACCAGGCAGGATTCCAGAGGCCTTTCCTTCCCACTTCCACCTTGAATTCCAACTTAAAATGCAAGTCATGTACAGAGAATGAACAGAGGGCCAGAAATGTACTGAGCGTGCCCGTGTATAACATAGGGCTAGGTCCTGTCTTCCATGATTTCATTCACTCAAAGGAAATCAGTTTTGAGGGAAATAATGTAATATTTTGTCTTGTTTCAGAGCCACCAACTATTACAGAAGAAGAATTTGTAAGTACGATTTCAAGGGGCTATTTATTTTTTTCTTTGGCCTTTAAAAATATAGCAAATATTAGATCATAGAAGAAAGCTGTGTGTTTTCTTTCCTCCTTTTTGCCAGAGTTTTGGTTTAGAAACAATTGTAATAACTGTGTACAACATCTTTTTGAATTCTCTATCTGGCACATTTTTAAGAAGGGGCCAATTAATTTGTACGGTGGATGCTGTTCATCATTAAAGTTCTTTCACATAAATGGCCTCATTTAATTTCTCTAAACTCTTTAATGACTCCATGAGAGGAAAGTTTTATCTCCGTGGCTGTATTGTGATGTGGCTGTGCAGTTCCTGGTTGGAGTAAACAAAAGTAAATGGCATTGATGGATAAAGAGTGGTCAATTTATCATTCCTTTACAAATGTACTAAATACTCTCAGCTCAGACTTCTAGAGAGGTTAAATAATAAAAGTACTTTGCTAATATATCCTATATATTGTCATTTAGGTGAGTGCTACATTTAGGGTGGGTTCCATTATAATTCCCATTGTATACAGTGGTTAAGGAACTTGCCTGAGGTTACACAGACAAACAGGAGGTGTCAGAACCTAATTCCTACCAAGGTCTGAGTCTGATTCCAAGAGCTCTAAGCACTTCTATTATTTATTTATGTCTTCCAGCACTTATTTCTATGTTGGCTAATTATCTTATTTGCTTTTGGCTTTCAATCAACAAACATGAGTGATTATATAGTCATAGTGTGGTCCTGGATGCTGAGGTTAAGTCTCAAGAAGTTCACAGTATAGCAGAAGAAAGGGCTAAGGCTGTGTGTGCTGGTGGCTTTCACATTCACCTTTCCAGAGCTCCGGTCCATTGCTGGGAGAGACAGACAGACACACACACACACACACATATACACACATACACACACAGAGCCACTGAAGGTACACAGAGCAAGTCAGTCATTCCTCCCATCTTCTGGCCATGTTGGCAGAGCTCTGCTTTAAGAAAAAAAAAAATACATTATACACACACACACACATATTTTCAGACAGGGTCTCCCTCTGTCACCCAGGCTGGAGTGTAGTGGCCCCATCACAGCTCACTGCAGCCCTGACCTCCCTGGGCTCAGGTGATCTTCCTGGCTCAGCCATCCGAGTTGCTGGCACTATAGGTACGTGCCAGCACGCCTGGCTAATTTTTATATTTTTTGTAGAGACAGAGTTTCACCATGTTGCCCAGGCCAGTCTCGAATTCCTGGGCTCAAGCGATCCACCCACCTTGGCCTCCTGAAGTGCTAGGATTACAGACCTGAGCCACCATGCCAGGCCCAGCCACTCTGCTTTTAATGGGAAATTTCTTTAAGCTGCTCCAGGCCTTCCTGAACTACTCTTAGTTGCAGCAGGAGGTGAGCATTTCTGAAGCCAGCAAATCTTTTCCCATACTGCTGAAGAACACTCAACAACACGCCACTTACCGTTTGAGCAGTTCACCTAACCATTTTCGGTGTTGGCCCCATCCGTGAACTCATGATAGCTTGAAGACTCTAGGCATTCCCTTTCTCTTGGCTTGATTTCACTGTCTCTGAGTTCTCTTATCTTTCATTATTATTCCCCCTTTCTGGCTTCTCTTTTTCTTTTCTCATGAAAGTACTGACCTTCAGGATTCTGTTCTCTGGCTTTCTCTGGGTGAGCTCCTCTTCAGTACCCCTGTTTTGTGGGACTTCCACATCTCCACAACTCCAGTCCAGACACCACTTTTAATGCCAGCTCTATATATCCAGTGGGTTATTGGGACTCTTCATCATCTGAATGTCCGTGTCAACAGTCTAAACTGAACTCTCCCCAGGCCCCCCAACACCATGCTGTTTTTCCTCCACTTCTTATTTTGATTTGCGGTGCCACTGGCCAGTCACTCATATCAAAGCCTTTCTTCCCTTTTCTTCATCCCCTGCCTGCAATCATTTACCAAGCTCTTTTCGTAGCCCTATCTTTTTCTCCATCCACACAACTACTGTCTCATTTCAGGCCCCCACCCTGGGCCTGGACTTTGGTTGTAATCCTAACTGATGTCATTGCCTCCAATATTCCTTCTGCCAACTCCAGTTTTTTTTTGTCTAAAGCGTAAAATTCAAGCTCCTGAGCATCAGTTGTATTAGATTACTTCCTATTCCTTTGCTCTGTCTGCCTTTAGATTTTTCCTTCTCCTGTCACTCTTACCCTGGCTATCAGATTGCTATTAATTTTTTAAAACATTACCATGTTACTAGCTTGCTCAGAGCTTTTATTAATAACTAGTATTTATTGAATGCTGACCACATACTAGCTACTAACAACCCTATTAGGTGCTAACCACATACTAGCTACTAACAACACTATTAGGTGGTTATTACTGCCCACATTTCACAGAAGAGGAGGTCGAAGTTCACAGTGGTTAACTAAATGGGCCTGAGGCCACATATCTTGTAACTGGTAAAGCCAAAATGTCAAATGCTTTGCTTTAGCCTTCAAAACCTTTTCTATAACTTTTCAGCCTTCTTTAACCTTATCTCCCAATGCTTTTCTCTGTGATAAAGACAACATTCTTACTGTTTTTGGTTTCGTTTATAAACTACATCCACATGCCTCCTGCCCCAGCCAAACTATACCCGACTTGTCTCCTTGCCTTTGCTGTCAAATTTTGTCTCAGTTGCCCTTCCCCATCTATTTCATAATGTTGCACATTCTTCAAGGCCCAGCTAATCTCCTCCATTAAGCCTTTCCAACTAACATCATCCAGACTGCGTGTGAGCTCTGAGCAGCTTTTAGCTGAGACCAGTTTATAACCAGATTCTCAAATTCACATGCTCAACCAAGTATTGTCTATAGATTAAATAATTAACATGTCTTGCACATGTAGTTACCCCTGTTTTTCCAAAGTGTGAAAATATTGTTCTCATTAATAAATTACATATTCTTAGGAAAAATGTGTCAGGGACCTGTAGTTCCCCAAACTCCATTCTCTCCTTTTCCATAGTAGATATTAGAACCATTGCTATCCCAAGTTAAGACTATGTTTTCTAGTTTCCCTTGCAGCCAAATGTGTTTATGGAACCAAATTCTGGCCAATACGATGTAAGCAGAAGTGTTGTGTCCTACTTCTCTGGAGAGCTGATGTTTATAGAGATCAAATAACAGACCCTTAGGTCACACAGTTAGTAATTAGTTGAGCCACAGTTAGAAGCTGGGTTATTCTAACTTTAATACTTACATAAGTGTAGAAGAAAAGAAGGAACCCTTTTTCTTCTTTTCTGCTGGCTGGAATAAAGTTGTAATGCTGGAGCTAAAGCAGTCATCTTAGATCATGAGATGGACCTGGCATCTTGAGGATGGCAGAGACATAAGATCAGAGGGGCCTGGGTCCCTGATATTTGGGAAACCACAATACTTTATGATTAATGCCTTATGATTACAACTGCTTATGATTGAGAAAAATATTTTATTATTTTATTTAAGTAGTTTTCTGTTTTTTGTTTTTTTGGTTTTGTGCTCCTGTGTTCATACCAACTTTTTTTTTCATATTGTATTTTCTCAGTGGATCTAAAAGTACAGTGCTGTTGTGGACACCCACAAAATAATATTTGAAACTTAACATGTGGTCTTCATCGTCAAAGGATAGAATAACTCATTTAGAATAAAGTGTTTGTCAGGAACACATACCTTGTATATATTTTTAATTTTTTACCTAGGTATAAGGTACACATTGAGAAAGTTTAAAGTGAGAGTGAATTACAAAATTTACACATTAAAATTTAGGGCTGGGCACAGTGGCACATGCCTATAATCCCAGCACTTTGGGAGGTCAAGGTGGGGTGGATCACAAAGTCAGGAGATTGAGACCATCCTGGTTACCACAGTGAAACCTTGTCTCTACTAAAAATACAAAAAAAAAAAAAAATTAGCGGGGAGTGCCTGTAGTCCCAGCTACTCGGGAGGCTGAGGCAGGAGAATTGCTTGAACCCAGAAGGCAGAGGTTGCAGCGAGCCAAGATCACACCACCACACTCCAGCCTGGGCAACAGAGCGAGACCCCATCTCAAAAAAATAAAATAAATAAAAATAAAAATTTAGGAGTCACTCTCACTTTAAACTTACAGCTAAAGTAAGGTGTAAGGTACACATTCAGAAAGTTTAAAGTGAGAGTGACTCTTAAATTTTTTTTTATCATTAAAATAGAGTGCATTAATAGTAAAGATTTAAGTACCTGACTTTTATATTTAAAATAATGTCTTTTTCTTGTGCCTTAAAAGTAGTTTGTTTGCAACTATGCAAGTAAGTGTGCCAGGCTTCAAAAAAAAAAAGTCTTTATCAAGTCTTCCATCAAAAAATTGAATCCAGGAAA
>NW_016817272.1:0-3376 GCF_001698545.2 Rhinopithecus bieti | reverse complement strand
GGAGGAGAGGGGAGGGGAGGGCGGGAGAGGATAGGACAGAAGGCCGATGGAAAAGTACTTCTGGATAGATACTGAGGTAATCTGTGATGATAACCTTTGGAGGATAAAAGCAGAGTCCATACTTTTGCTCCTCATTGCATGAACCATTTTAATATCTTCCTCTTTCATAGACTTCATTTATAGAAAATATAATTTTACAAACCAGTGGGGATCTGATACATGGGCTTTTGGTTTTCAAATGTCAAAAATGCCTTGATCTAGGCAAGCCATACTTTCAACAAGATGTGTTGTGGAGCTTGTCTTACCTTGCATTCTCTTTTTCTGACTCCTTTTCTCTTTTGACAGTATCTCTTCTTTTAATTAGTATTATTTGTTAGAGTTTTTTTTTTTTTAAGTTATTAGTCTTTTCTCTTTAGGTTTCGTGTCCTCAGCGTAATCTTTCAATTATTCAGTAAAAAATGTTGTAAACGTTTACTGTCTAAAGGCATTGAAAAAATTAAAAGAATAAATAGGGAACAGCCCTTTTCCTCCAGAAGTTCACAATCCAGGATGAGACATGTAAACAATTACAGTATGACGTGATGAAGGTTTTTATAGGGGAAATACAGATGACCACTACTCCAGACTTCTGGAGAAGAAAAAAGGTGGGTACGTGAATACAAGGGAAAATTTTTCTGGGCGGAATAATCAACATGTGCAAAGGTGCGAAACTGTAAAAAAATTGCTATGACTACAGCCTGTAGTATGAGATAAGGCTGGACAGTGGGCAGGAGCCAAATTGCATTCACCATAAGCCCTTTTTGTGGTAGAAAAGGATTGGAGACTGGGGGAACAAATGGATCCCTTGTATTAAATGAGGTGTGGCTAGGAAGACTGACCCATAGGGTGGTATGGATAAGAAAGAATAGGAAAGATGGGGTTTGGCATATGATGGATAGGACGGTGAACCAGAGGTCAGTCCCTTGGTAGATAGGAGTCCAGAGTAGTAGTCAGAAGATGGTCAGATAACCAGGAATTTATTCTAGAGGCAATGATGCTGATTTGAGAATCTGTTATTTAATACACAGAAGGCTAAGAAGCCTGTCCATAATGTGCAGAGAAACTTGATCTTATTTCCTTGTAATAAGGCCCCCCTCCAAACATTTTACTAGGAAAAAATATAAACATGTAAGAAGTAAAAGAATTGTATAGTGAACACTGATATACCTACCACTAAGATTTCACAATTTTTATTACATTTGTTTTTTTCACATAGCTGGCCTATCTCATCATCCATCCATCAGTCCATCTTATTTTTTATGCATTTTAAAGTAAGTTACAGACATTGATAAACTTCACCTCTAAATACTTCATGAGTATCATGAACTATTAATAGTATTCAGTATGAGTTTATGATTCTTTTGTTGATGCAAAATTTATACACTGAAATGCAAACATTTAAAGAATAATTTGGTGAATTTTGACAAATGTATACATATACGTGTGTAATCCAAACTCCAATGCATATGTAGAACATTTTCATGTCCTAGAAAGTTCTTCAAGCTCCTTCTCAGTTGATTCTTGCCCCCATTCCCCAGAGACACCTACTATGCTGTCTTGCTTTCTGGCCTCTCTCCTTTGCTCATGCATTTCTCTGTGTACTCAGCATTATTACCCCTCATATTTATATTTCTAAATACAGAATTTGAAGTTATTTGAAATGCATTTCAAATGCCGTTTTTCCCACTTGAGTCTTTTCTGATTCTTCTTACCAGATAACATCTTTCCTTCCTTTGGAAGAAACAGTTTATATTGTAATTCTCTTATGGCATGTATCATATTCTTTCTTGGACTGTGGGTTTTTTGTCTTCTTATTTCCTCTTCCTTGCTTACAATGTCTTTGTATATCTTGCATCTTTTAGAGTTGTAAAGAAATTGTACTGGGTGTGGTGGCTCATGCTTGTAATCCCAGCACTTTGGAAGGTCTAGGTGGGAGGATTGCTTGAGCCCAGGAGTTCAAGACCAGCATAGGCAATATAGTGAGACCCTGTCTCTACAAAAAAAAAAAAAGTTTTTTAAATTAGTTAAGCGCCGAAGTGACAGAGCAANAAAAAAAAAAAAAACGGGTTTCAAGAGTACATTCAATTCTGAAGAAGTGTTCCTACCTTCATTCAACAGAGAATCTGTGTTGCAAATTTTGCAGTCAGGTTTATGGAATGATGTAATGGAGGAAATGATTCTAACTCAGTTTTCTTCTTGATTATACCATTAACCATCACCAGTTTATTGATTATTTGGAAGATGTTAAACCTAAGCATAGAGACTTAGAGCATTTTAATATAGCCAAGTAATGAGATTGTGGAAACTCTTTGAGAGTAACTGAGTTACTTCTTCAGCTCAAGGCCTTAATTAATTAATTTATTTATTTTAATTAAAGGGTTTGTGATGTAAAGGGCTTATCAGATACTCATGGGTTTACAAGACTGCTTACTGATGTGACAAGATTTGAACACATTGAACTAGAAACTGCAGTGGGAAAATAGGTTCCTTTATTTACTAAAAGAAGGACAAGCCTTTCCACTCAAGTGCCACATGTGGGTGAGCAGATCACACTTGGAGGGAACACTTTATTTCCCATTGTGTAACTACCCAATATCAACGCAATTGCTGAGGTTTGATATTGATAGAAATTAAGGCACAATTTTAGAAAAGAAATATTGATTTTGATGTATTTGATAATACATGAGGTTTTCATAGTTTTCTGTAAGTGCAAACCAAAGGATATGACTGAATGCCTAGGAAATGTCAAGTCACCAAGGGGTTAGAGCAGTGCCACTGCTGCCACCTGAGAACTCTTACCAGTCCCTGGTGAGATGAGCTGAGCTCAGGAATCTAGAGTAAACTTTGAAAACCTTTATGGCAGTTTGACAGAGTATATTTATATCTGTTGAATACGACAAAAAATTGGGATTGCCGTATGTATCTTCTATTTCATTTTCTAATTATTCATTCAAAGTTATCTATCTGAAATACGTTAAGGAAAAAAACAAAAACAAAACAGGGCTGGGCATGGTGGCTCATGCTTGTAATCCCAGCACTTTAGGAGGCCGAGGCGGGCAGATCACTTGAGGCCAGGACTTCGAGACCAGCCTGGGCAACATGGTGAAACCTTGTCTCTACAAAAAATACAGAAATTAGAGGGGCGGAGCAAGATGGCTGAATAGGAACAGCTCCAGTCTCCAACTCCCAGCGCGAGCGACACAGAAGACCGGTGATTTTTGCATTTTCAACTGAGGTACTGGGGTCATCTCACTAGGGAGTGCCGGACAATTGGTGCTGGTTAGCTGCTGCAGCCTGACCAGCGAGAGCTGGCGAGGCATCACCTCACCTGGGAAGT
>NW_016817271.1:0-1806 GCF_001698545.2 Rhinopithecus bieti | reverse complement strand
TACCTTTAGAAATATTTTTTAAAATAAAAATGTTCCTTTGTTTCTAATAACTTATGTCATATTTATCCTTCCTGGAATCAGAATTTTGGATACAGTATTTCTATATTTTTGCCTGATTATAGTACTTGACACTGAGGAATGTTATCATAAATGTATATTTTTATAACCCCATTTTGTCTATGACTAAAATAACCAATTAAAATGTTTGAAGAATTCAGAAAATAACATGATTTGTTTTCACAAAACATTCAGGTTGTTATTTATGCTGGCTTGGCTAACTCAAATATTGGTTGCATTTGTGTGTCTAAGTACACTTTTATGTTATACTCATTTTATAGTGTCAAAATGAATTTTGAAACTAAATCTAAAGAGCTACCCAAAGAATAAATATTAACTCATTAATTACCATTTTCATTATAATTTGTCAATAAGTGTGATATTTAATGCATTAATGTTCTATATAAGAATGAAAATCATAGAAGAAATATGTGTTTTCTACTTGGAACCTCAAATAATCCATATGTAATAATTTTCAAGTTATAGCTCAGTATTAAAACAAATTAGTATCTTGATGATATGTGATATTCTACTGTACTTACCTCTATGTGTCCTGTTCATTTGATTTATCTAGGCTGATTTATCATTGATGTATCTCTAGTGCAATGTTGTTTTACAAGTATTTGGTTAAAACAAAAACAAAGGATATGAGGATTTAATTTTGTAATGTAATGTGCTTCACTGTTATTATGAACAAGTTTAGTTGAATTTTTCAGATATTATCCAGATCTCTTGACATTCTGTGGATCTATAAGACCCTCTAAAAATTAGACAAATAAAATTAATGTACCTTTTCAAATGGAAACAATGAAGCATTAACATTGCACTAGAAAGAAATAACTGAGTAGGTATTACATGAGCATTATAGTCACTCCACAATGCTTTGCACACTGTCTCTACATAGCTACCACAATAAAATCCAAATTCCTTAAGTTAGCAGATGAGACCCTTTCACAACTGTCCCTGTCCACTGCTGTAGCTTTATGTTTTGTTCCTTTCCAATTTGCACCTTTACTACAGCCACACTACATTTTAACTCTCAATTTCCCAAGATGATGCTCTTCCTTTTGACTGGAGCAAATCTTGTCTATTATTGTACCTTGCAAACTCTCACAAACATTTTATATTAGGCATTTAAAAGGAAACATTAACTTGTCCAGAAAGCTTTCCCTAATCAAAAGATATAATGGTTTGGGCACAGAGCATAGCTTGTTTCTAAGAAGTGGAAGTAGGTTTTCATTTCCTATTGCAACGAAAAAAATGTGACTCATGTATCTCATCTTTTTACTTAGTTTATTTCAGGTACTGTCATAATCTAAAAACATGTATCTCCTTTTGAGAAAGCTGGGAAGGTATTTTGCCCATGTCAAACCATTTGCAGCATTAAGTCTAGATATCTTCACTCTGTGAACCCCTAAGCACATCTCCATTATCCCGTTAACCGTACTGTATTCGTATTTGTTGGTTTCTGAGTGTGGGTGCCTTTTCACATATTAAATTCTTCTTGCCTTTAGGACAAAGACCTAGTATTATTTTGTTTGTATCTCCAAGGCCTCAACTAGTGCCTGGTGGCATAATATCTATCTACCTACCTACCTATTTCTCTATTTACCTACCTACCTATCTACCTATCATTTAAATTAAGAATGAAGTTGATTGCAGTAACTGTTTTAAAAAAAGTATCATAAAGAAATAAATTATTTTCTATATAATTCAAAATGGTAAATAATCATGAATTTAATGGAAATG
>NW_016817270.1:0-2293 GCF_001698545.2 Rhinopithecus bieti | reverse complement strand
TTTAACAGTACTTATATAAGTTCAGAAATATCTCCTTCCTTTATTTTCCCTACTTCTATCCCTCCTCCTCTCTTGTAGTCTTTGCTCTTTTCATTCCTTTTTTTTCATTTTCCCTAATTCAAGATTTTTTTTCAGACAAAATGTTAGCTACGGGGGGGGGGGTAGGGGGGAATCCACATATTAATTAATTAATTGATGCCCTTTTTACATACTTACTTAGAAAATATTTGTTACTTACCTTTCCTCCTCCAGACTCTCTTACAGAAACTATAGATGGAGCATTAAATAGCACAAACATCCTCATATTCTTGTAGAGCTTACTGTGTGAGGAATATGAGAATAAACAAGTAAAAAATAACTAAAAAAGATATGAATCGTTTGTATGTATATATACACACACATATACATACATGTACATATGTATGTATTAGGTTGGTGCAAAAGGAATTGTGGATTTGCATTATTGGAATTTGCTGCTTGATACTAGAATACATGGTTAAATAAATGTGGTTATGTTATACATCATTTTAATGGACATTTAACTCATTATCTTTTTCTGTTAATGACTTATTACTTGTTATTTATTTTATATTTATTTTAGACTATGGAAATGATGTTAGACAAAAAGCAAATCTGAGCGATTTTCTTATTCTAGTTCAAAACTGGTCATAAAGTAGTAGAGATGATTTGCAACATCAACAACGAATGCATTTGGCCCAGGAACTGCTAACAAACATACAGTGCAGTCATAGCTTAAGAAGTTTGCAAAGGAAACGAGTCTTTAAGATGAGGAATGTAGTGTCTGGCCATCAGAAGTTGACAATGACCAACTGAGAACAATCATCTAAGCTGATCCTCTTACAACTACACAAGAAGTTGCTAAAAAAACTCAATGTCAGCTATTTTATGGTCGTTGGGTATTTGAAGCAAATTGGCAAGGTGAAAAAGCTCAATAAGTGGGTGCCTCATGAGATGACCAAAATAAAAAAAAAAAAAAAAAATCATAGTTTTGAAGTGTTGCCTTCTCTTATTCTACACAATAACAATGAACCATTTCTCAATTGGATTGTGACATGCAATGAAAAGTGAATTTCATATGACAACCGGCTATGACCAGCTCAGTGTTTGGACCAAGGAAAAGTTTCCAAGCACTTCCCAAAGCCAGACACCAAATAAAGGTCATGGTCACTGTTTGATGGTCTGCTGCCAGTCTGATCCACTACAGCTTTCTGAATCCTGGAGAAACCAATACATCTGAGAAGTATGCTTGGCAAGTCGATGAGACGTCGTGAAAACTGTAATGCCTGCATCTGACATCAGTCAACAGAAAGGGCCCAATTCTTCTCGATAACACCTGACTACACATCGCACAACCAATGCTTCAAAAGTTGAACGAATTGGGCTACAAAGGTTCACCTCGTTCCCTGACCTCTCACCAACTGACTACCACATCTTCAAACATTTTGACAACTTTCTGCAGGGAAAATACTTCCATACCCAGCAGAATGCAGAAAATGCTTTCCAAATGTTCATAGAATCCCAAAGCATGGATTTTTACACTACAGAAATAAACATATTTCTCATTGGCAAAAATGTGTTGATTGTAATGGTTCCGGTTTTGATTAATAAAGATGTGTTTGAGCCTACGTATAATGATTTAAAATTCACAATTATTTTAGATGGTGCAATTACTTTTAATTTATTTTAAATCTAACTAACGTAGATTTAAATAGTTTTATATGTACATATAGCCACACAAATATACATACACACATATACATTTTATATATATAACAGATATTTGAAAAATTTTAAATCCATCAAGAACTTTCTTTCGAATGGCATAAAATATATCACATTGTCGAACATTATTTAGAAGAAGTTGGAAAGATCTAAAGTATTTTTCCGTACGCTCCACAGTATGATGTTCTTGAAAGAGCATGCGCTTTGAGATCATATCGAACTTGCGTTTGGTGCTTTGCTTAACATGTATTAGCTGTGTAAATTTGGGTAAATTTAATAAGCTCTCTAAACTTCAGCAGGTCAACACATAAACACAGGTTACTAAAATGTACCAGAAAGAGTATTGTGAGAGGAAAATGGTTTAATATAAGGGGAAGATATAACTGCTAAGATGATATCTAAACTAACTGTAATAAATGCTTAGTCCTTTCTCCCAAAATAGTTTATTAATGTATAAATTCAAATTATTCTGATATAATTATATATACCGATAATTATATATGATATATAAATATATATATCATATATAGAATTATATATCAGAATAATT
>NW_016817269.1:0-1565 GCF_001698545.2 Rhinopithecus bieti | reverse complement strand
CTCAGCCTCCCAAAGTGCTGGGATTACAGGCTTGAGCCACCGCGCCCGGCCAACATAACATTTTTAATGTGTGAAGAATAACTATTTCCCAAAACAAAAAAATCATAGAAGGGTGGCATTGTTTTATATTCTTGCAAATCTCTTTACTGTCTGGCTTAATAGAAGACAGCTGGATTCTCATATCTGCTTCTTCAGCCCATTACAATTTTACATGTCATGTAGCCCCTAGAAAACACCACTGTGCACTCATGGGAGAATGAGAAGGAAAATAATGTCTTAGCATTGTTACAGGAATAGTTTCGATCTTGGAAACCCTTAGGCCTCTATGGGTCCCTAGACTACTCTTTGGGAACTGCTTATCTAATGTATATTCGAAACTACTTTGTAAACATTCCTATAGTAGCAAAAGTCGGGAGGCCTGTGTTCTAGTCCTGTCTCCGAATGACCTGATTAGTTTTCTTGAGGAAGCCACCTGGTCTCTGGTCTGTTTTATCCTCCACTATGCCTCAGGGCTTACACAGCACTCTAATTGCGGCTGAAATAAACAAATAGCCAGGATCTCCCAGCTGGCGAGACTGATGTGGTAACCTATATGTTCTACTGACATTTTTAGTAGCCTCATTTTTACCAGTGCTGAAAGAAGTGCAAAGTTCCCAGGTGTAACCATCCGTCATAGCTACCATTTACCACAGGGTAGCGTTCAAGGGCTTGAACCTGGGTTCAAATCCTGGTTCTGCTGTTTATTAGCTGTATGATCTCAAGTTAGTTCATTTCTCTCTTACAACAGAGTGAGACCCTGTCTCAAAAACTAAAAATAAAAAAATAATAAAAATTAGGCTGGGCACAATGGCATACACCTGTAATCCCAGCTACTTGGGAGGCAGAGGTTGGAGAATTGTTTGAACCTGGGAGCGGGAGGCTACAGTGAGCCAAGATGGGGCCACTGCACTCCAGCCTGGGTGAAAGAGTGTGACTCCGTCTCAAAAATAAAAAAAACATAATAATAATAATTAAAATTAAAAAAATAAAACTTCATTGAGTTGTTGCAAGGATTAAATGAGATAATCTGAGTTAAGTGCTTAAAGCAACACCAGATACATGGTGAACATTACGTAAGTGTTTGCTGCTATTGCTAAGTTAAAGTCTTGCTGACCATGTGGTAGGCCCATGTGCCAGGCTAGGCACTTTATGAATGGCCCTGGGTCAATTTGACTCTAAAACTTGCTCTTAAAGAAAAACCAGGCTGGGCACAATGACTCATGCCTGTAATCCCAGCACTTTGGGAGGCCGAGGCAGGTAGATTGCTTGAGGTCAGGCGTTTGAGAGCAGCCTGGCCAACATGGTGAAACCCCATCTCTACTAAAAATACAAAAAATTAGCCGGGCGCGGTGGCAGGCACCTGTAATCAATCTCAGCTACTCTGGAGGTTGAGGCAGGAGAACTGCTTGAATCTGGGAGGTGGAGGGTGCAGTGAGCCGAGATTGCACCACTGCACTCCAGCCTGAGTGACAGAGCAAGACTCCATCAGAAAGAAAAGAAAGAAAGAAGAGAAGAAAGAAAGAAAT
>NW_016817268.1:0-539 GCF_001698545.2 Rhinopithecus bieti | reverse complement strand
CTTTAGAATCCTGGGGAGGAGCGAGAATGGAATCCCGGGGAGGAACAGGCGTGGAATCCGGGGGGCGGGGTCAGAACGCCAGGAGGGGCGGGGCCGGAGCCGGGGTCGACTCGGCTCGGGGGAGCAGCGGGTGGATCCTGTGACGTCAGCGGGTTCGAACCGCCGGAGCTGAGCGAGGGGCCGGGGGTGCCGAGCCGGGCGGGAGAGCTGGGCCGGGAGAGCAGAACAGGGAGGCTAGAGCGCGGCGGGAACCGGCCCGGAGCCGGAGCCGGAGCCCCACAGGCACCTACTCGCCCGCCCAGCCTATCGGCCCCCACAGAGTGGCCCGCGGGCCTCCAGCCGGGCCCAGTCCCCTCCCGGGCCCTCCATGGCCCGGGCCGTTGCCCTCCTGCCGTCGAGATCTCCACCGACGCCGCTGCTGTGGCCGGTGCTGCTGCTGCTGCTCCGGAAAACCGGTGAGATGAGCGGACGGCCCCCTGTCCCCGCGCGGACCCCCTCCTCCCTTACCTTCCGAACTGGGGAAACCAAGCACCTTCCCC
>NW_016817267.1:0-2472 GCF_001698545.2 Rhinopithecus bieti | reverse complement strand
GGGCTTTAGATTTTAAGCACTAAAAAAAGATGCCCATCCACATTTTTTAAAAGCAAGTTTTAAAAAAATGACAATGAATTTAATGTATTAAAATACTTACTGTAAAGAGATAAAATTATAGAAAACTATAAAGAAGAAATTAAAATTGTCCCAAATTCTACTACTCAATGATAGCCAAATTTTATAAATTTGTAAAAGCTTTTTGTATATTGAGGATATTAACCATATGCAGGTTTTATATGTATGTGTGTGTGTGTACATATATGTATATTCATAATGTGTCCTCTATCATTCAAACCTTTAAATGGTAGTTTTTTGGTGAGAAGATTTAATTTTTATATTGCAAGATGTACCAATAATTTCTTTCTTTTTCTTTCTTTCTTTTTTTTTGAGACAGGGTCTTTCTCTGTCACCCAGGTTGAAGTGCGGTGGCATGATGAGGACTCACTGCTACCTCTGCCTCTCAGGCTCAAGAGATCCTCCCACCTCAGCCTTCCAAGTAGCTGGGATTACAGGTGTATGCCACCACACCCCGTTAATTTTTGTATTTTTACTAGAGACAGGGTTTTGCTATGTTGCCCAGGCTGGTCTTGAACGACTGACCTCAAGTGATCTGCCAGCCTCAGCCTCCCAAAGTGCTGGAATTACAGGCGTGAGCCACTGTGCCCGGCCTTTACCAATACTTTCTATCTAAATTTTTTTGTTAGAAAGATTTTCCATCCAAAATTATGAAAATTTTCACTTATTTTCTACCACTTTCACAGTTTCATTTTACATACACTTTTGGTGATAATTCTGGATTTTACTTTGATATAAAAATTAAGGCTTGGATCCAGGCTTACTTCTTCCAAATGGCTAGCCAGTGTTTTTCACCATCATTTCTTGAATTGGCTATGTTTCTGTACTGATTTGAAATGTTACTTCTCTAATGTACCTATACTTGGCACTATATGAGTGTTATAGTCTCTTCCATGATCTGTTCATCTAATTTCATTGCTTTGGTGACTAGGACTTTTTAAGACATTTTAAATATCTGATAAGACAGTTGTTCATACTATTTTGGGGAAAATAAACATTTTAATGAACAAAGCACTTTATAAAACAATATTTAAAAGTCAAAAATAACAGATGCTGGCAAGGTTGTGAAGAAAAAGAAACACTTATACACTTACACACTGTTGGTGGGAGTGTAAATTCATCCAACCATAGTGGAAAGCAAATCCTTTTGGGATGATACGAACATTCTAAAATTGGATCGAGGTGATGGGAAAACTGTGTGAATTTACTAAAATTATTGAATTGTACATGTAAAAAGTGATAAATTTGTGGTAAGTAAATTTACTTCAATAAAGCTGGCTTATAATACCAAAAAATATTTAAAAATCAAATACTGTATACATGAAGAAAGAGAGAGAGGGAGAGAGGGAGGAAGAAAGGAAGGAAGAGAGGAAGGGAGGGAGGGAGGAAGGAGGGAAAAGAAAGGGAAGAGAGAGCAAAGGAGAAAGACGGAAAAGAAGAAAAAGGAGGAAAGGAGAAAGAATATTTCTTTTTGTATGATGAAAACAATGAACGTTAAAAAGACTGCCTTTAGCTATTCTATATCAGAATTAGTAAACGAAACTAGCTCAAAGCAAAATCAAACCAAGAAAGACAAAAGTCGTGTAAGTTGAAATATAATGTTGAGGAATTACCACAATTCTTTGCAGAAGAAAATTGTCACCTCTGAAAATGAAGGATCCAAGTGTCTGTAAGAGTGGAAGATAAACAAATAAATAAGATTACACCACAAAGGAGAGTCATTTAAGAGGTCAGTCTCTTTCCCGGGGTCTCACGCCTGGGACTCTCTGGGCTGATGGCACTTCTAGTACTCCTTGCCCAGCCCTGGGTGTGTGAACGGAAATCTCATTCTGTGCAGCTGCCTGTGGAAAGCCTCACAGCACTGCAGGGCCATGTGGAGCAGGTCACCCCCAGCCCACACCATGGAGACCTGAGCTTGCGCAAGCTCGTAGAAGCTAAGTGCATCCAGCTTTGATCCCCTGGGTGTGGGAAACAGCCAAGAGTTACAGAGGCCTGCAGTTCTGTTAGCGTGGCCAGAAAGTATTGAACTCCATATTTGAATAATTAACTCAGCAAGCAGCCTCCCAAGTCAGCCTTGAACGCTAGTTTATCTTCTCAAATAACAGATGATAATCTTTCCTCTCTAACTCATTTACTTCTAACTCAAAGATGTCAAAACGGGACCCGGCGCAGCGGCTCACGCCTGTAATCCCAACAATTTTGGAGGCCGAGGTGGGCGGATTATGAGGTCAGGAGTTCAAGACCAGCCCGGCCAATATAGTGAAACCCTGTCTCTACTAAAAATACAAAAATTAGCCAGGCATGGTGGCGCGCGCCTGTAATCCCAGCTACTCAGGAGGCTGAGGCAAAAAATCACTTGAACCTGGGAGGCAGAGGTTGCTGTGAGCCGAGATC
>NW_016817266.1:0-656 GCF_001698545.2 Rhinopithecus bieti | reverse complement strand
GGCATATATTTTCTTTAAGAATGCTGAATATAGCTCCCCAGTTGTTTCTGGCATGTAGGTTTTATGACAAATGATCTGCTGTTAACTTGATTGGTGTCCCTTTGTTCATGACCTTGCCCCTTCTCTCTAGCTGACTTTAATATTTTTTCTTCAATATTGACTTTTGAGGATCCGATGACTATGTGTCTTGGTGATATTAATCTAATATCGTATCAAAAAGGGGTTTTTTACATTTTCTGAAATTGAATGTCAACCTCTCTAGCAAGTTTGGGAAAATTTTTGTGGTCAATAGCTTCAAATATGTTTTCCAATTTGATTGTTCTTTTCCCCCTCTCTTTCAGGGATTTTGATGAGTCCTAAGTTTGACATCATTACATAATATTATATTTCTCAGAGATTTGGTTTATTCTTTTTTATTCTTTTTTCTTTATTTTTATCTGATAGAGTAGTTTTGAACAACTGTTTTAAAACTCTGAAATTCTTTCTTCAGCTTGGTGTATCCTGCTGTTAATACTTTTCATTGTATTGAGAAATTTTTGTAGTGAGTTTGTTAGCTCTATCATATCTATTTGGTTGTTTCTTAAATTTGCTATTTTGTCTTTCAGCATTCATATTATTTTATTGGATTCCTTAGATTTCTTGGATTGCAGTTTGTC
>NW_016817265.1:0-1562 GCF_001698545.2 Rhinopithecus bieti | reverse complement strand
TACATTTAAGATTACTATTTTCAATTATTGTAAATCTTTGATACAGGCATAGTTTCTGTTGGAAAACTAGTATTTGAGGAGGAGATCTGAAAAACTTTAAAGGAAATGAGATTTAAGATGAATACAACACCATCACACTTTATAAATTAGATATTTGGGGTTTCCAAGAGAAAAAAAACAGAAAAAATTCTTTGTGCAGAGGAAGACACACATTCCAGGCTCTCAAACCTTTAAATGTTTTGTTCCTATTTTATCTACATAACCGACCAAAAGATCAGGCTTCTATAAAGATACATAGTTTTAAAGCACATTCATGAATGTGCATTTACTGAAGCATTTTTATGTGAGGACCTAAGGACAGAGCACTGCGCCAGGCTGCGGCTATATAATGATGTATGGAGATGATGACCATAAAACGTACATTCCTGAGGATGGCCTTACTTGAAAGTACCCTCTATTACTCAATGTATGTCCCAGAAATATGCTGGCATCCAAAAGATACTTCCCAGACTTCTGGCCTCTTCTACTTCAACGTAGCACAAAAATCCTTCAACAGTGCAAGTGTCTTGATTTTTATGTTCAGAATATGTATTTCCCCAGGGTATGAAAATGGCTCTAGCCCTTGTAACTCTCAGGAAAAAGAACAAAGTTAACCAAATAAAGGTATAGCTAATATTCGTCAACTGTGAATAGTTTATCAGCAAGTATTTTGCTTTAAAAAATAAGGCCAGGTGCCATAGCTCATGCCTGTAATCCCAGCACTTTGGTAGCTGAGGTGTGAGGACTGCTTGAGTCTAGGAGTTCGAGGCCAGCCTGGGCAACACAGTGAGACTCTATCTCTATAAAATAAAAAATAAATAAAAATAAAAGTAAACATGTTTCTTTTATGAGGGGATCAGATTGCTAGGTGATCAGACTGCATTGTGAATGGTACAGTTATAGCATGTCCTGCTATCTATTATGGCGTTTCTATATAAAGAGATGTGTCATTGTTTTGTGTGTTCTCAAGTGTCAACCCTGGAAACCTCAAGGTCAATTAACCTACAGAAAGGGAGTCCGTAGAGACATCTAAAGCAGGAACAGAGAAGGTAGCCAGGATCAAAGTAGGAGCCACTGGTACTTAGTAAAGGTGGGTGGTCTGACCAGCTCATCTAAGTGTGCCTTCACACTCTGGGGAAGTGCTGCAGTTACTACTGGTGCACCCAGCCCTCCTGCCATACCTCGGACAATGGCGATGAGAGAAGGGATGAGGTCTCTTCAGGGAGGTTTGCTCATTGCTGAACATGAAACAGGCCTACAGTATCTGGGTGCTGAAAGGCTTAGATCTTGGTCTTCCTCTCCAAGTTCCAGAAGGTGGTGAGGGCAGCTATTGCATGTCCTAGGCATTCCTGTGGCACGTGCTCTCACAGCACAGCACTTATGCCTATGTCAACAATCTAACCCAATCCAACATCATCTGTTCCCTGAACTACTACAATAGCTTTCTTAGTGGTCTTCTGCTCCCCATTTGGGTCCCCAGCCGTGTGTGTGTGTGTGTGTGTGTGTGTGTGTGTGTGTGTGTG
>NW_016817264.1:0-2300 GCF_001698545.2 Rhinopithecus bieti | reverse complement strand
GTTTGCCAGAAAGCTTCCTTCCAGTTTTTTTCTGAGGATATTTCCTTTGTCACGATGTGCTTCAATGAGATCCAAACTATCCTTTTCAGATTCCCAAAATCAGTGCTGCCAAACTGCTCCATGAAATGAAAGGTGTAGCTCTGTGAGATGAATTCATACATCACAAAGCAGTTTCACAGAAAGCTTCTTTTTGGTTTTTGTCTGAGGATAATTCTGTTGTGACCACAGGCATCAATGCACTCCCAAATATCCTATTTCAGATTCCACAAAAACAGTGTTAGCAGGCAGCTATAAGACAAGAAAGATGTAACTCTGTGAGACGAATTCAACCATCACAAAGGAGTTTCACAGAAAGTTTCTTATTGGTTTTATTGGAGGATATTTCCTTTTTCACTGTAGGACTCAAGGCACTCACAAATATACCTTTGAAGATTCCCTGAAAACAGTGTGAGCAACTTTTCTATGAAAATAAAGGTGTAACTCAGGGAGATTTCCTTTGTCACCATAGGCTTCAATGCGATCCAAAATATCCCTTCTCAGGTCCCCAAAACCAGTTTTACCAATCTGATCCACGAAATGAGTTTTGTAACTCTGTAAGATGAATTCACACATCACAAAGAAATTTCTCAGAAAGCTTATTTCTGGTTTTTATCTGAGGACATTCCCTGTGTCACCATAGGCTTCAATGCAATTCAAAGTCTCCCTTCTCAGATTTGCAAAAACAGTGCTACAAAACTGCTCCATGAAAAGAGTGGCGTAACTCAGTGAGATGAATTCCCAAATCACAAAGCAGATTCTCTGGCAGTTTCTTTCAAGTTTTCTTCAGAGGATATTTCCTTTGTCATGATAACCTTCAATGCACTCTGAAATATCCCATTGCGGATTCCAAGAAACCTATGTTAGAAAACTGCTCAATGAACACAGCAGTGTAACACTGTGAGATGAATTCAAGCATCACAAAGCAGTTTCTCAGAAAGTTTATTTCTAATTTTTCTGTGAGGATATTTAGTTTTTCACCATAGGCCTCAATGTGCTCCCAAATATCCTTTGCAGATTCCACGAAAACAGTGTTATCCAACAGCTCAATGAAAATTATGGTGTAACACTGTGAGATGAATTCAAACATCACAAAGCAGTTTCTCAGAAAGCTTCTTTCTAGTTTTTATCTGAGGATATTTAGTTTTTCACCATAGGCCTCTATGCACTCCCAAATATCCCTTTGCAGATTCCACGAAAGGAGTGATAGCAAATGGCTCCATGAAAAGAAAGATGTAACTCTGTGAGATGAATTCACACATCACAAAGAACTTTCTCGAATGCTTCTTTGTAGTGTTTATCTGAGGGTATTTCCTTTTTCAACATAGACTTAAGTGCGATCCATAATGTCCCTTCTCTGGTTCCCCAAAAACAGTGTTACCAAACTGTTCCATGAAAAGTGTCATGTAACTCTGTGAGGTGAATTCACACATCACAAAGAAATTTCTCAGAAAGCTTCTTTCTAGTTTTTTGTCTGAGGATATTTCCTTTGTTACCATAAACTTCAATGCCCTGCGAATTTTCTCATTATGCTTTCCAAGAAAACAGTGTTAGTAAAATATTCAATGAAAAGAACAGTGTAACCCTGTGAAGTGAATTTATACTTCACGAAGAACTTTCTCAGAAAGCTTATTTCTAGCTTCCACCTGAGGATATTTCCTCTGTCACCATAGGCTTCAAGGAGATACAAAATATCCCTTCTGAGATTCCCCAAAAACAGTGCTACCAAACTGATCCATGAAATATCCCGAAATATCCCATTATAGTTTGGTTTTGGTTTTTGTCTGAAGACATTTACTTTGTTACCATAGGGTTCTATGCACTCCCAAATGTCCTATTGCAGATTCCATGAAATCAGTGTTATAAGGGTGTAACTCTGTGAGATGAATTCTCACATCACAAAGCAGTTTCTCAGAAAGCTTCTTTCCAGTTTTTATCTGAGGGTAAGTCCTTTGTCACCATAGGCTTCAATGTGATCCAAAATATCCTTTCCCAGATTTCCCAAAAACAGTACTACTAAACTACTCCATGAAAAGGATCGAGTAACTCTGTAAGATGAATGCACAAATCACAAAACAGTTTCTCAGAAAGATTCTTTCTAATTTTCGTCTGATTATATTACCTTTTTCATCATAGGCCTCGATGCTCTCCTGAATATCCCTTGTAGATTCCACAAAAATAGTGTTAGAAAAGTGCTCCATGAAAAGAAAGGTGTAAATCTGTGAGGTGAATTCACACATCGCAAAGCTCTTTCTCAGAAAGCT
>NW_016817263.1:0-541 GCF_001698545.2 Rhinopithecus bieti | reverse complement strand
CCAAACCCTTGATGATGGCCATTGATGGGTTAGGGGTCGGGGGGGCGTCTGGCTATGGCTGGGGAACTCATTTGGTTTTTCTCCTCCTCTTCTGTTTACTTTTTGGTAAAGATGGGGTCTCTCTTCACTGCCCAGGCTGGTCTCCAACTCCTAGGCTCAAGCGATCCTCCTGCCTCAGCCTTCCAAAGTGTTGGAATTACAGGCCTGAGACACCGTGCCTAGCCGGCTTTCTTTTTTTTTTTTTTTTTTTTTTTTTTTTTTTTTGAGATGAAGTCTTGCTCTGTTGCCCAGGCTGCAATGCAGTAGCGAGATCTCAGTGGCTCACTGTGTTATATGAAAATTTTCGGTGTCGCAAAAGAAGTACCACTCAAGCGTACATTTTTCTCAGCTAGGAAATTTACTTCTATAGAAGGGAGCATCTCATAGATGGAACAATGGTGAGCGCTTGGAGAAGGGAGAGGAAGGTTCTTATTCCTGACGCAGGTAGCCCCTACTGCTGTGTGGTTCCCTTATTGGCCAGGGTTAGACCTCACAATCTAAA
>NW_016817262.1:0-2314 GCF_001698545.2 Rhinopithecus bieti | reverse complement strand
CTGAATTGGGGAAGCAGAGAGTAAATGGAGAATTTTGATGAAATTTCATGATACTAAGATTTTCCATTAGTGTTCCTTCCTGCATAACAAATACTGATGATAATAATAATATTCTGTATTGGAAGTGAGAAATTCTGCTAAGAAGTCTCATGCTGCCAGTAGCCTACAAAGAATGAAATTATAACCCCAGCTCAATTGGTGCTGCATGTTTAAAGTATTCCCTCCACTTTACTTCATAATAGTTGGCCCCTTTCAGGTTATAATACAGACATTATTCTATGGTTTTCATAATTTGCACATGCCAACAGAGTAGAATAGATTTTTAATGAGCAGCACTTCATTGCAAGCACATTTATTAATCCAGTGGTAATGATGCAACCAAGCAGCTCTTTGGGTCCGGGCACGATGGCTCACGCCTGTAATTCTTACACTTTGGGAGGCTGAGGTGGGTGGATCACGAGGTCAGGAGTTCAAGACCAGCCTGGCCAAGATGGTGAAACCCTGTCTCTACTAAAAATACAAAACAATTAGCTGGGCGTGGTGGCGGGCGCCTGTAATCTCAGCTACTCGGGAGGCTGAGGCAGAGAATTGCTTGAACCCCGGTGGAGGCGGAGGTTTCAGTGAACCGAGATCACGCCACTGCACTCCAGCCTGGGTGACAGAGCGAGACTCAGTTTCAAAAACAAAACAAAAAAAAAAGAAGAAGCTATTGGGTAAGCTTGATATTGCTGTGATGATTTTCTAGCCATTCTCTGGATATATACTAGGCTTTTATTTTTCTTTACTCATGTATATAGTTTTGTTTGTATGTGTGCATTTCATGCTTACAGAGGGATAATTCAATGTTATTTGTTATTTTCTGGGAGTACTTTAAGATTTTATTCTTAATTGTGTTTTTTATAGATTAAAGTTAAAATTAGTTTATTGTGCCACCACACCTGGGTAATTTTTTAGTTTTTTGTAGAGATGAGGTATCAACATTTTGCCCAGGCTGCTCTTGAACCTCTGGGCTCAAGCAGTCCTCCTATCTTGGCCTCCCAAAGTGCTGGGATTATAGGCGCGAGCCACTATGCCTGGCCCAATTTTTTTTTTTTTTTTTTTTTTTTGACTTCTGTGCTCCCCTGGAATTTTCAATCCTATCAGTTATTTCCTTGAACATTTGAAGCAAGACTAAAGACATATCTGATTATCCCAGACAAGTGTTTGAGTGATCTCCAAGCTAAGAATAGTTTTATATATGTAAAGGGTTATAGAACAAAAATAGAAAAAGAATATACAAGAGACTGTATGTGACCAACAATGCATAACGTATTTATTATCTGGCCTTTTATATAGCAAATGTGCTGGTCCCTGATCTAAATCTTTTGTGGATCTATTTCTATTGTGTTAGTGATAGTGTCTTATATTCATCTATGCTGGGTTATTTTTGATTTGGTGCTGGACATTATACATGAAAAATTGGAGAGGCAAGTCAAAAGCACCAAAAAATCTTGAACCACCTTTATGCAATCAGATTGAGATGATCCATAGATGGGTTTTAGTCTTTCTGAGGGCTGCTTGATTTCTGGTTCACTATTATAGTATGGCCTTTTGAAACTCCAAGCTAAAGCACCCTTCTTGGTGCACTCTGACTGCTGAATCTGCTGAAATGCCTGCTCAGCTTGCTGGTCTCCCAACTGCCTCTCAGCTGGCAGGCATCTGCCTCTGGTGAAATTGGCAGATACCTCTGGGAGAAAAGTGGCCCAAAATGTTATGCTCATCACTATAGATTGCCATCTATCTTTTTAATTCCTCATTTGCTTTGTTAATAATCTGTGGCTTTTATACATATTTTATATTTATATATTTATATTTTTCCTAGCCATTCTGGTTCTTAGTGGGAAGGAAGGTTGGTTCAAATTCCTTTACTTACCATTATTAGAAATGTAGCCCTCCTCTTATATTTACTTTGCCTGTGAATAGTAAAGTGTTAGTTTTCTATACTTTTTCTCACTTTTGCTTTTTTATATTATTTCAGATAGCATCATTATTTCCCATGTATGTTGTGGGATGCATTAAACCAAGCAAATTTCGGAAGATCATTTATCTGAACATGGTAACATTTTTAATATATATAAGTCAAATATTAAGATAGGTCCCCGGAGTTTATAAAATCGAAGTGATTCTGTTTTATAGGGTACCTCCTCTTTGGTAATATTTAATACATATGCTATTGGTGATATCCAGAAGAAAAACTGGAAATGTATATTATAGATGTCATATTATATTAGATTATACTTTCAAGTAGACTGTATATGTGCTTTACTCTCTCAAA
>NW_016817261.1:0-2175 GCF_001698545.2 Rhinopithecus bieti | reverse complement strand
TTACTTTCTTTACCCTTAATATTCAAAGCTTTTCTAAGGTTATGTCTAAATGTCCCAGTTTCATTAATTTCACTAAGAAAATTAATGTTTCATATCAATTTTCACTATATTTTAGTATTTTACAATTATATTTTATCTTTTCTAATTTCTGTATGTCTTCAGGAATATTAATGATCATTAAATTAGATTTTAGTCTTTGCCTTTCCTACTTATAATATATTATCTCAATGTTTTATCATATAATTTTTTTCTTTTCTTTTAGGAGACATGCCTCAAATTTTGAACACATCCTTTATGATATATTTTGTGATACTTATTACTTTTAATTAAAATCTGCTATTAATTTTAATTTCCTTAACACATTTTCTTAATTCTCCAGATCCCATATTATCTCAACCACTTCAATTTTTATACTAGCATATTAAGTTTCCTTCCTATTTTTCATTCTTTCGTTATCCTCTATATGTTCTTATTTTAGATAACTCAGTGCAGATGCACCTGAATGGGCTCCAAAATGTCCCCTCGTAGACGCTATCAAAAGAGTGTTTTGCAACATGCTAAATCAAAAGAAAGTTTTAACTTTGTGGGATGAATCCCAGCGTCACAAAGCATTTTCACAGACAGCTTTTTTCTAGCTTTTATCGTGGGATATTCAGTTTTTCACCATAAGCCTCAGTGGGCTCCAAAATGCCCCTCGTAGATTCTACAAAAGAGTGTTTCCAGTCTACTGAAACACAAGAATGGTTTAACTTGGTGACATGAACTCACACATCACAAAAAGTCTTCAGAGATAGCTCTTTCTAGTTTCTATCACAGGATATTCAGTGTGTCACCATAGACCTCAAAGAGCTCCAAAATGTTCCATCATAGATTCTACAGAAAGAGTGATTCCAATCTGCTGGAAAAAAAAAAAAAATGGCTTAACTCTGTGAGATGAATCCACACATTGCGAAGTGTTTTCAGAAATAGCTTCTTTCTAGTTTTTATCATAGGATGTTCGTTTTTTCACCATAGGGCTCAATGGACTCAGAAATGTCCCCTCGTAGATTCTACAAAAAGAGTGTTTCCAACCTGCTGAATCAAAAGAGTAGTTTAACTCTGTGAGAGGAATCCACACACCACAAAGAATTTTCACAGAGAGCTTCTTTCTCGTTTTATCACGGGATATTCAATTTTCACCATAGACTTCAATAGGCTCTGAATAGTCCCCTTGTAGATTCTAAAAAAGGAGTGTTTCCAATCCACAGAATAAACAGAAAGGTTTAACTCTGTAAGATGAATTGGCACAGTGTAAAGTATTTCCACAGATAGCTTCTTTCTTGTTTTTATCATGGATATTTAGTTTTTCACCATAGGTCTCAAAGGGCTTGGAAATGTCCCCTCGTAGATTCTACAAAAAAAGATCACCAGCCTGCTGAATCAAAAGAAAGGTTTAACTCTGTGAGATGAATCTACACATTGCAAAGGGTTTTCACAGATAGCTTCCTACTAGTTTTTATCACAGGATATTCAGGTTTTCATCATAGGCCTCAAAAGGCTCCAAAATGTCCCCTCATAGATTCTACCAAAAAAAAAGTATTTCCAACATTCTGAATCAAGCAAAAAGTTTAACCCTGTGAGCTGAATCCACACGTCACAAAACGTTTTCGCAGAGAGCGTCTTTCTAGTTTTATTTCTGGATATTCGGTTTTCACCATAGACCTTATTAGGCTCCAAAATGTCCCCTTGTAGATTGTAAAAAATATTGTTTGCAACCTGCTGAATCCACGGAAAGGTTTAACTTCATAAGATAAATCCACACATGGCAAAGCATTTTACAGATGGCTTCTTTCTACTTTTTTGATGGGATATTCTGTTTTCATTACAGGTATCAACGGGCTCCAAAATGTCCCCTTGTAAATTCTGCAAAAAGAGTGTTTCCAATTTGCTGAATCAAAAGAAAGGTTTAACTCTGTGAGATGAATGCACACATCGAAAATCATTTTCAGAGATGGATTCTTTCCAATTTTATTGCAGGATATTCAGTTTTCACTATAGGTCACAATGGGCTTTGAAATGTTCCCTCATACATTGTACAAAAGAATGTTTCTAACCTGCTGAATCCAAAGAAAGGTTAAACTCTGTTAGATGAATCTATGCATCACAAAGAATTTTTAGCGATAGCTTCTTTCTAGT
>NW_016817260.1:40152-57591 GCF_001698545.2 Rhinopithecus bieti | reverse complement strand
AGGCAGTGGACATGGCCAAGTTCCCAAGCCTCTGGGCATGACCGTCCAGAGGGGACATGGACGATGGAGAGGCTGACAGTGCTCAGCTAGCATTGTGTCTGGCAGAGATGGGGCTGCAAAGGGGGATGAGCGGGGACAGCTCAGAGGGGTTCGAGGTTGCTCTTTTAGGCAGGTTAGTCAGGGGGCCTAGTGAGGAGGGGATATTTGAGTAGACACCTGGATGAAGCCCGGGAGCTGGCTGTGAGAAGTTCAAGGGCAGCTGTGCTAAATCCTGGATGTGCAGAGACACTAAGCAGTGACCTATAAATACAGGCCCAGGTTCTAACTATGCCGATTTGGCTTAAGTGGTGTGGGATGCGGCCAGAAGCTCCACCCCCTGACCCCAGTGACCCTCACGGGGAGTCAGAGGGGCAACCCTGGACCCAGGGCAGTGCTTCCCAAAGTGGGGTCTCTGGAGCTTTAGAGAGGCAGATTCCCGGGCTTGTCGCCAGCCTGCTGCTTGGACGGGGTCACCCAGGCCTTCCCAAGTCCCCAAGGCCATGCTGACCCCGCTCAAGTTCAAAGATGCCTGAAACACAGCCACACCCCTCCCTCAGCCCACAGCTTGCATTTGAATTTTAAAAATTTATTTTACTGTGGCAAGAACAGGTAATATGAGATCTACCCTCTTGCCATTTTTGTTTGTTTGTTTGTTTTTTGTTTGTTTTTTTTTTGAGATGGAGTTTTGTTCTTGTCGCCCAGGCTGGAGTGCAATGGCACGATCTCGGCTCACTGTAACCTCCGCCTCCTGGGTTCAAGCGGTTCTCCTGCCTCAGTCTGCCGAGTGGCTGGGATTACAGGTGTGCGCCACCATGCCTGGCTAATTTTTGTATTTTTAGTAGAGACAGGGTCTCACCATCTTGGCCAGGCTGATCTCGAACTCCTGACCTCACGATCCACATGTCTTGGCCTCCCAAAGTGCTAGGGTTACAGGCGTGAGCCACTGCACCCGGCCAAATGTTAAAATGCAGAATACAGTGTTGTCGACTCCAGGCAGATCTCGGGGGCTTGTTCAACCTGCATGGCTGAGACTTCGTGGTCCTCGATTCATAACTCCTCATCTCGCCTTCCCCAACCGCAGGCAGTCACCATTCCGCTCTTTGCTTCCATGAATTGGACTGTCTCCGATACCTGATATTAGTGGAATCATATTGGTTTTTGTTTGTTTGTTTTGCGACAGGATTTCACTCCCATTGCCCAGGCGGGAGTACAATGGTGCAATCATGGCTCACTGTAGCCTCAACCTCCCAGGCTCAAGCAATCCTCCTGCCTCATTTAAAAAAATTTTTTTTTTTGCAGAGACGACATCTCGCTATATTGCCCAGAGTGGTCTTGAACTCCTGGGCTCAAGCCATCTTCCCATCTCGGCCTCCTGAAGTGCTGGAATTATAGGCATGAGTCACTGCAACCGTCCCATGTATTTTTATTCTTAAGATTAACAAAGGATGAACAAAGGGCCACATGTAGAACTTGAACTGCATTCTCATTTGAAAAATGAATGGACGATGACATCAAGCAGGTCCCAGTGTGCATAATGTTTGTAAGAGAGATTGAAATCATGCCAAAGTTATCCCTTGCATCCACACAGACATATATTCTCCATTTTTTCCTCCAAAATATTTCCTTTCTTCCTCATGTGACAATTACTTAAATTATAAATTCATTTGTAGATCAATGCGCTCACATGTTTCAAATGATGACATAATTATGAGGCTGGAGAATAAAGGCTGACAGCTTTTAATGTTAGCCGTGGCACCATAATCATATACCAAACAGTAAGGATGATGTGTCTTCCTTGGGTGGCGTTCATTGAGGCAACAGGTATTCACGGAGCAATTTCCATGGAGCAGGAGCTGTGCATGGCACTGGTGATCAACACATGAAAAAGATCAGAGCCCCTCACGTCCGGGTGGAGCAGGCAGATGTGGTGGGTCATACATCCCCTTATACATTCAACAGTTCCTTGTTATGTGCCTACTGTGTGCCAGGCATTGTTCTAGAAGCTACTGATAGAGTGTCTGCTGCCCATATGGAGCTGACACCCCACTGGGGAAATTCAGATAATGAATGTACAAATAGCCATGCATTTTATTTGGTCGTTTTATGCAAGAAAATCAAGCCCATCAGGGCATAGAGTGGCTGTTACTTTAAATCAGGTGATGGTGGTGCACCTGAGAAGATGTAAGCAGAGACCTGAATAGCAGGAGGAAGAACACAGTTTGAATGTGGGGAAGAGGCTCTTGGTACAGGAAATAGTAAGTGCAAAGGCCCCAGGGCAGAGTGCATGGGAGGGGCTGGGGAAGGAGGTTAGATCCCAGTGTGCCTCCGTGGACCAGACACTGTACTTTTTTAAAAAGTGCAGTGGGGAGTTTTCAGGGAGGTGAGAGCAGGGAGGAGATGACCGGTTCAAGGCTCTTGCTGTGAGGAAGGGGCTGCCAGGGGTCAGCATTGAGCAGGGGAGACCAGTCCAGAGGCAGGTGACACATCCAGGTGTGAGATGATGGGGCTAGGCTGAGACTGGAAGTGGTGAGGTAGGGGGAGACTGCCACATTCGAGATGCATTTCAAGGGATGGCACAGATGGGCAGGTGTGATATCAGAGTGTGTGGCAGGAGACTTCGCTGATGCCAGGATTCTGCACCTGCACCTGCATCCTAGATTTCTCCTGCAGCAGCAGCTCCATGGCCACCTCAAGTTGTGCAGATGCTGGCCGTGAGCTGTCCAGCAGTTTCACAGCCATTTTTGGCCTCCTTTTCATGGAACTGACCAGGACCCAGCACTTTCTGGGCATAGAGGCCCGACTCCTTGGTGGAGGAAGCTGGGACACTGCAGAGCAGAACTGCAGGGCAGGAGGAGGCATCAGACCTACAGAACCTGCTGTCTTGGGTTGGAGGCAGCAGGACAGGAGACCCAGGGCTCACAGGGGCTTTCCAAATGACGGTCACAAGATAAATGATCACAAGATAGTCCCTGAGATGCCGGTGCTTGAGGACGGGAACCTTACGTCTGTTATGCTCGTTGCTGTTTCCCTGGACTGGCACCCACCAGTCCCTCAGGGAGTGTCTGGTGGGAGACTAGGAGGCAAGAGACTCAATGGCAAAATGAGATAGAGACAAAATCCCAACTGTCAGGGAGCCAGCATTCCAGACTGGGGCGGTTGGGGGAGGGGGATAAATATATACACAAATGAGAACATAAGAAAGATAATGTCAGATAATGATCAGACAGAACAATAATTTTGTCAAGGCTAAAATGAGAAAGAGATGAAATCCCAGCTGTCATGGAGCCAACATTCCAGATTTCAGCGGGGAGAGGAGTAAACATACAAACAAATGAAAACATAAGGAAGATAATGTCAGACAATGATCAGACCAAACAATAATTTTATTGGATATGCCAAAAATAAGATCAGGCAATGTGCTAGAATGGGGGAAGGGAACACAGCTGTCAGCACCATCTAGGGGCGGGAGGGCCTCCAGGGACAAGGTGGGCTCTGAGTCCTGAGTAAAGAGGAGGAGGAGGTGGGGTGCCTCTCAGGATGGCACAGCGAGGACAAAGATGCCGGGTGAGGAGAGCTGGCAGCATCTGCAACAAGGCTTGCACACAGTAGGCGCTCACTAGGGAGAGGCCCCTGGTGGCTCCTCCCTTGACTCGGCAGGCAGGGGTGGCAGCAGGGCTGGAGTGAGCGTTTCCTTCTATATGCAGCAGGCCTGAGCCATTTCTCTGTGTGGGTCATGGGCATCTGTAGCTGGCAGGTGAGGTCTGAGAATCTTTTCCCAGAATAAAGTTTTTAAAGATGTACAGTAAGATATGTGTGCTCACACAGGAAATCAATTGTATTGAAATGCGGTTACTGGCCAGGCATGGTGGCTCACACCTGTAATCTCAGCACTTTGGGAGGTCAAGGCAGGAGGATCACTTGAGGTCAGGAATTTAAGACCTGCCTGGCCAACACAGTGAAACCTCGTCTCTGCTAAAAATACAAAAATTAGCTGGATCTAGTGGCAAATGGCTGTAATCCCAGCTACTCAGGAGGCTGAGGCATGAGAATCGCTTGAACCCAGGAGATGGAGGTTGCAGTGAGCCAAATCATACCACTGCACTGCAGCCTGGGTGACAGAGTGAGACTCCATCTCAAAAATAAAAATAAAAATAAAAATGTTCAGCACAGGCCAGGTGCAATGGCTCATGCCTGTAATCCCAGCATTTTGGGAGGCTGAGGTGGGCAGATCACCTGAGGTCAGTGGTTCGAGACCAGCCTGGTCAACATGCTAAAAACACAAACAAATTAGCTGGGCATAGTGGTGAGTGCCTGTAACCACAGTTACTTGGGAGGCTGAGATCCCAACCCGGGAGGTGAAGGTTGCAGTTGGCTGAGATCACACCACTGCACTCCAGCCTGGGTGACAGAGCGAGACTTCATCTCACAAAAAACAAAACAAAACAAAACAAAAACAAATGCAGTTACCAAAATTCAGAATAACTTCAGGTACTGTAGGACATGTGTTTCTTAATTACTGAATTAAGTAATAAGATGTAGTGCTTTACTTTCAAAGCAGTGAAGAGTATGGAAGGTATTTCATGACATCTGTATCAACTGCATATGATATGACATGGAAATGTGTGAGTTTAGTGGCAACTGCTAATGCTTTTGGGGCTATGACCTGTGTTCACAATACTTATGTCCCCCAAGTTCATATGCTGAAATGCCAACCCCCAAGGTGATGGGTTAGGAGGTGGGGCCTTTGGGAGGTGATGAGGTCATGCAGGTGAAGTCCTTATGAATGGGATCAGTGTCTGATATGGTTTGGCTGTTTCCCCACCCAAATCTCATCTTGAATTGTAGCTCCCATAATTCGTACATGTTGTGGGAAGGACCCAATGGGAGATAACTGAATCATGGGGGTGGTTCCCCCATACTATTCTCATGGTAATGAATAAGTCTCAGGAGATCTGTTGGTTTTATAAAGGGTTTCCCCTTTCACTTGGTTCACGACTCTCTTTTTGCCTGCCACCTTCCATGTAAGACGTGACTTGCTCCTCCTTGCCTTCCACCATGATTTGAGGCCTCCCAGCCATGTGGAACTGTAAGTCCATTAAACGTCTTTTTCTTTCCAGACTTGGGTATGTCTTTATCAGCAGTACGAAAATGGACTAATACAGTGTCCTTATAAAAGAGACCTCAGAGAGCTTATTTGCCCATTCCACCACATGGGGACACAGCGAGAAGCCACGTCTACACACCAGGAGGCAGGTCCTCACCAGACACTGAACCTGCTGATCTTGAACTTCTGGCCCCCAGAACCATGAGCAGTAAATTTCCACTGTTTATAAACCATGCAGCTTTTGGCATTTTGTGATAGCGGCTCGAATGGACTATGATAGGAAGAAAACGCTAAGTTTCCGTTAGAGGTTAAGTGGAAATGCAGGTGTAAGTTTCCCATTCAAATTTAGAGAGCCGTGTGGATTCTCTGGGGGGTTCTCCATCTCAGGACCCCTGCAGGGTGGCTGCAATGCTGCTGCAGCTTTAGTGCACAGTCTTATCCTGGCACAAGCGTAGGGTCACCCCCTCCCTCGCTACTTTCTCTCGGGACTGTATTTCTTACATTCCAGTGGGAGGGCTCATCATTGAGAGTGAGCTGGCAGGTGGCATCACTCTTCACATGAGGGTGGCACTGGATTTGCAGGGCTCTATGGACAGATTTTACCGAGAGTGGTACCTCCCCGACTCAGTAGGATTCTAACGGGCACATGGATGAACATTTCTGTAGTAACAGTTAGGTATCTAGTGTAAAGTGATTTATGAGCTATTGTTTGAATACCCACAAGTAATATATACTTATATTTGTATTAACAAATATAATTGGAAGTTTAACCTGAAGCTTATTTAAGCTAAAATAACTAGCATTTCCTGAAGACTTACTAAGTGCCAAGCAAAGATTTCTGAGTACAGTTAGTTCTCAAAACAGGCCCATGAGTTGGGGGTCATTTTTATTCCTTTTTTTTTTCTTTTTTTGAGATGGAGTCTCACTCTGTCACCCAGGTTGGAGTGCAATGGCACGATCTCAGCTCACTGTAACCTCTGCCGCCTGGGTTCAAGCAATTCTCCTGCCTCAGCCTCCCAAGTAGCTGGGATTACAGGCGCCTGCCACCATACCCAACTAATTTTTGTATTTTTAGTAGAGACAGGGTTTCACCATCTTGGCCAGACTGGTCTTGAACTCCTGACCTTGCGATCCACTCACCTCAGCCTCCCAAAGTGCTGGGATTACAGGTATGAGCCACCACACCCAGCCTATTCCTATGTTACAAATGAGAAAACTGAGGCACAAAGAAGTCAAATCACTTGCCCAAGGTCACACAGGCATTAGGAGGCGGCATTGGGACTCACCCCAACACAGTCAGGCTGAAGCTGAGCACCCAGTTTCTATACTATTCTCTCTTTAGAAAAAAATATTAAATAGATAGACTCAGTGGTTTTTGGACATGGCAAAAAGTAAGAAAGGCTGTCATTAATCAACACCGCAGCATGGTGTTCCCTCCTGGGCCCTCCTCCTACCTTACGCAAACTTCAATTGACCTGGAAGGTGAGGAAGAAGAAAATGCTGACCTAAGTCATTCCTGCTAATTTTTCTGTTCTAGTATCACTCTTTTCACTTTGGGATGATAGATCATTATTATTATTATTATTGCTTATGTATATATTCTCTGTTTTCGTTTCTCAATAATCTCTAATGAAGTTATATCATCTATATCATCTTTTTTTTTTTTTTAGACAGAATCTCACTTTGTCACCCAGCAGGAGTACAGTGGGGCAATCTCAGCTCACTGCAACCTCCGCCTCCTGGGTTCAAGCAATTCTCCTGCCTCAGCCTCCTGAGTAGCTGGGGTTACAGGTACCTGCCACCATGCCCGGATAATTTTCTGTATTTTTAGTTGAGATGGGGTTTCACCACGTTGCCCAGGCTGGTTTCAAACTCCTGGTCTTCAAGCAATCTGCCTGCCTCAGCCTCCCAAAGTGCTGGGGTTACAGGCGTGAGCCATCGCACCCGGCCGAAGTTATATCATCTTTAAAATCAGAACATAGCTTTACGCTCTAAGTAAAGCAAGTCCCATAATGGAAAGCCTAAACTTGGAAAGGCCTGTGCTAGCCCTCAGTTCCCCACTTTCCTTTTACTGGTACGGAAACCAAAGTTCAGATGATGATGATGCTACAAAGGACGCAATGATTCCTCACATTTTTTGAGTGTTGACTCTGGCAGGCAGTGGGTGTAGTATCATTTATTGGAGAATTAATCAGTGACCCTGCAAACATCGCTACCAAGGCAGAACAGCTTTGTATGCATCAGAGATTTACTTTTTAGGCAAAAATCTGGGCCAGTTAGTTGGAGGGGAGGGACATTTTTAAACCTAATCCCAAAGCAAATCTCCAGCTGTGACAAGAAAATACTTATTCTATCCATATAGTTATTTTTCAACTGAGCAAACATTTTTCAATTGCCCTAGAGCATCCAACCCATCCTTAAAATTCTCTTAGAGAGTGACAAATGAAACATTTTGAAGTTGGAATAGGAAAGAGGAGATCAGGACAGGATGTTTTTGAAAAACAGTAAAACATGATTTTTCCATTGTCTCTTTAAAAGCAATATTCTCCAATCCCTGTCAAAGGAGATCTCCCTGCAGCCTAAGACATGCCTGCCTCCGCCCTTCTTGAACACAGAAGATACTGCCGACACGCTTCCCCACAGACCCTGAGCAGAGTGAAGTCATCCATCACCTGCAGATTGACGTGCAGATCCGATAGCATCTCTGCGGTGCCACGGGCCTGTTCATGCACAACCGGTCTTTGAATTTAGCAAGGGCAAAGGATGCAAGAAAACAACCATAGGATGCCCCTGGGTGGGAAAATCTAGCAACGACCACTGGGGTCAAGAAACCCCAACAGGATGCCTTCACTGCTCCCTTCCATTTTGACTGTCTATGAAGAGAAGAAAGACCAACCTGGGAATATTTCCTGAAGATACACACACACACACACACACACACACACACACACACACACACACACATATATATATATATATATATAGAGAGAGAGAGAGAGAGAGAGAGAGAGAGAGAGACAAAGTCTCACTCTGTCACCCAGGCTAGAGTGCAGTGGTGCCATCTCGGCTCAGTGCAACCCCGCCTCCCAAGTTCAAGTGATTCTCCTGCCTCAGCCTCCTGAGTAGCTGGAACTACAGACATGTGCCACCATGCCTGGCTAATTTTGTATTTTAGTAGAGATGGGGTTTCACCATGTTGGCCAGGCTGGTCAAGACCTCCTGACCTCAGGTGATTTGCCCACCTCAGCTTCCCAAAGTGCTGAGATTATGGGCGTCAGCCACCATGCCCAGCCCAAATATATGTATTTTGAGGATAATGGTGTGTTCTCAGCAAAAGAGAGTCTAGAAGGAGCAGGCAGCATTTAGCTCTCCGGGATCACTCAGGGTTCTGGCTGGAACAGATAGTCTGCTCAGGTGGTTTAAGTGGAGGGGTGTTGTAAAGGCTGAGCCATAAAGCTTGAGCCAGGGAAAGACAAACACTGGGGCTCAGACCCTATGACCCAATGGCCATTGGTGGCTTGGCCTTATGGCCCCAAGACACCCTGTCCTCAGGCCACAGACACTATGGGGTATGGTCAGGTCCCAGCCTCCCAGTAGTGTTCTGGCACCAGCGGGAGCTGACCCTTGAGCCACAACCGCAGTTGTGGGTTTTGGGTTTGGTAAAACACCTCAGGGACAGAGTTCTAGGGTTGACTTTGGCAGGAAACATGGCCCCTTCCAGGGATGATGTCTCACTCCTACTTGCCACCAAATGTGCACATAGGCTGTCCCTCTGCCCATCGCATCCTGCTGGAGAGGATGGAGGAAGTCAGGGAACAGGCAGGGTGGACAGCTGGGGTGCAGGGAGAGGCAGGTGCATGCTGGGAGGTCAGACCCTTGGAGGGCTGTGTGGGGCATCAGGTGGAGTGGGCTCGAGGTGCACCCTCAGTGCACTGGGCAGGTCTCAGGACAGGCTTCCTGGACCCCACCCAGGTGATGTGGTCACTCCCTGGGGACTGTTGTCAGGCCCTGGTCACCCATCCTGGGCAGAACAATCCATCTCCAGACTGTACTTTCTGAGTACTGAGACAGGAGAGTGCTGCCCAGGCCTGACACACTGGGAGAGCCTGTTAAGTCCTCCATCCCTAGATCAGCCTAGCACAGAGCAGGGACAGCCTCTTACCTTTACCTTCAGGGAGCGGACTGACCCATCTCATTCTAAGGCAACCAAGGCAGAGCTGAGGACCTGTGCCAGCCTGGGAGCCAGGCCCCTCCCTAAATGGGCCTGAGGGAAGTACCATCACTGTCCCAATGCGCCACAAATTTCAGCCCAGGGGACACATAGGGAAGGGAGGGCATGTCCTCCCTGCCGGCTGACACTGGAAAAGCTGGACCTGGGAGACAAGGGAGCACAGGGGTGGCAGGGGCTGCTTCAGGCCCAAGGAGAGCTCAGGCTGCACCATGGGGCTGCTGCTCTTGGGCTGGAACTGAGAAAGTCCTCAGCAGGACTCAGCAGGAACTGAGAAAGTCCATGCCTGAGATGGGACAGTGCTGCCCAGGGTGGGTGGCCAGGGCCTCACAGCAGTCCCCAGGGAGTGACCACATCACCCGAGTGGGATACAGGGAGCCTGGCCCGAGACCTGCCCAGTGCACTGAGGGTGCACCTAGAGCCCACCCCACCTGACCCCCCACAGTCCTCACAGGGTCTGACCCCAGCATGCACCTGCCTCTCGTTCACCCCAGCTGCCCACCCTGCCTGTTCCCTGGCTTCCTCCATGCATCCTGTGCAGCCCATAGACTGCGACCATCTCTCCGGCCACTCTGGCCCTTCCTTTACCTTTGTCCTGTCAGAATCTCTGAGCAAGATCTCCCTGGTCCATCTAAACACCGGCTTTTCCATTTGACTGGGCTGCTGGACATCACTGGGCCATCCCAGCTGTCCACAGGTCCCTGGATAACGTGCATTTCCTCTGACATCTCCAAGCAGTGCTCAGCAGCACCCACTGACCAGGTCCCTGCTGACTAGATCCCACACATCAGGTCCTCCCTGACCACATTCTCACTGATTAGACACCCATCACCAGGCTCCACTAACCAGATTCACGCTGCCAGGCCCACAGTGACCAGGACTCCACTGACCAGGACCTCCCTGACAAAGCCTCACTGACAAGAGCTCACTGACCAGGGCCTCACTGACAAGTCCTCACTGGCTAGGTCATTACTGACAAGGCCTCACTGATCAGGTTCCACTGATCATGACCCCATTGCCTGGCCCTAGAGATGAAGCCCCACTGACCAGGCCTCCAGGAAATAGACTGCCAATGAACAAGCCCCTACTAACCAGTCTTGAGGTGACCAGATGTCCCTGACTGTGACCCTAGTGAGTAGGCTCCACTGAACAGGCATGCACTGCTCAGATCCCCGCTGACCAGGTCACCCTGTAGACCAATGCAACAAGAGCCACCACTGACCAAATCCTCTCTGACAAGGCCCCCACTGATTAGGTTCCACCGACCAGGTTTCCCTGACCAGGGCCCCATTGACAAGGGCCTCATTGATGAGGACACGCCCACCAGGCCTTGCGGACTAGGTCTGATGTGACCAGGCCTCCACTGAATAGCATCCCTTGACCTGGTCACCAGTGACCCAGCCCATGCTGACCAGGCCACCACTAAGCCCAGCTGACCAAGCCCCACAGCCCAGTTTTGCACTGACCAGACACCAAACATTTGTCTACCACTAGGTCCCCACTCGCCAAAACCCCCACTACTAGATCCCCCTAATAAGACCCTCTCTAAGCAGACCCCTGCTGATCATACCCCCACTATAAAGGGCTCACTGACCAAGTCCCAACTGACTAGGTCCACTGACCAGGCCAACACTGATCAGGCCCCTCCTAACCACACCAGAAGGCCAAGCGGCAATTAAACGTTTCATATGGCAGAAGTAGGAGCAAGACAGAGAGGAAAGAGGTGTCACAGCCCGTTATAACCAGATCGCATGAGAACTCACTATCAGGAGATCAGCATCAAGAAGATTAACCATTGGTGAAGGATTCTCCACCCACACCAAGGCCCACTGTTTCCAGGCAGAAGCCTCCTGCAGAGGCAGAACCTCTTAGGAAACTTCCACTGTGGCAGTGCAGAAGGAAAACACAGGCTTTGAGCCCCCACACGGAGGCCACCATCCTCCAGACCCCAGATTCATTGCCCACCAACAGCTCACACTCTCAATATGGAAAAGCTACAGGCACTCAACACCAGCCCAGCCCATGAGAGCAGCCATGGGGCCTAAAGCCTGCAAAGCCACAGGTGCACTGCCCTAGTAGAGGTTTTCCATGATCCTCTGCCTCTGAACAGGTTACTCCCCCTTCCTACTACCCCCCATCTTCCCACCTCCCTACTGCCAACCCACTCCTCCCAACCCAACCCCTCCTTTTCCTTCCACCCTGAATCCCCTCCCGTCCAAGATTGCATCACCTCCTACCTGGCCCCAACATTAAGGACTACAATTCCACTTGAGTTTTATGGGGACACACAGTCAACCCATATTATTCTGACCCTGATACCCCAGAACCTCATGTCCTTCTCACAGAGCAAAACACAATCATGCCTTTTCAAAATTTTCCAAAAATCTTAACTCATTCCAAATGTAAAAGTTTCAAAGTCTCATCTAGGACAAGGCTACAGGCCCTTCTACCAATGAGTCCCTAAATTTAAAAGGGATTTCTTTTCTTTCAAGGTACAATGATGGTACAGGCATTGGGTAAGTTTTCTCAATCCAAAGGAAAGAAATTCCCCCAGAAAAATAACACAAACGCAAGTACAAAACCCAGCAGGACAGTATTCACTCAACCTTTAAGCTCCATAATCATCAAGAGAACTATCACATGAACAGCATTAAGGACAGTGTTTAACCATTTGTGAAGAATCCATCCCCCCATCCTCATCTTTCACCCCCACTAACAATCTCCCCCATTATCCCCACACCCCTACCTCCAACACCCACTTTTCTCCATGATTAAATCACCTCCCACCAGGCCCCAACTTTAACATTCCCCATTACAATTCCATGAGAGTATTGGCAGGGACATGGTCAAATCATATTATTCTGACCCAGGTCCCCCTAAATCTAATATCCTGGTCACATTGTAAAATACAATGATGCCTTCTCTACAGTCCCCCAAAGTCTTAACTAATTCCAGCATTTACTCAAATGTCTAAAGCCCAAAGTCTCGTCTGAGACAAGGCTGCCACCCCTTCTGCCCCGAGCCTCTGAAATACAAAGCAAATTAACCACTTCCAAGGTATGATGATTGTACAGGNAAAAAAAAAAAAAAAAAAAAAAAAAAAACCAGAAGAACACTATGCACCTATGCACTCAATCTTTAAGTTTAATAATCACCAAGAGAACTCACTATCATGCAGACAGCATTAAGGAGATAGCATTTAACCATTTGTGAAGAATCCACCCCCCCATCCTCATCTTTCATGCCCACAAAATAACCTCCCCCATTCTCTCCATGCCCCTACCTCCACCCCCTACTCTTCTCCATGATTATATCACCTCCCACCAGGCCCCTCTTTAACATTCTCCATTACAATTCCACAAGAGTATTGGTGGAGACACAGGACCAAATCCTAATATTCTGACCCGGGTCCCCCCAAATCTCATATCCTTGTCACATTGCAAAATACAGTGATGCCTGCTCTACGGTCCCCTAAAGTCTTATTCCAGCATTTACTGAAATGTCCAAAGCCCAAAGTCTCATCTGAGACAAGCCTGCAGTCCTTTCTGCCCCTGAGTTTCTGAAATACAAAGCAAGTTAACAACTTCCAAGGTACAATGATTGTACATGCACTGGGGAAGCATTCCCAGGCAAAAGGAAAAACAATTGCCAGAAAGAAGCACAAAGCACAGATGGGACTTACAGACCCCATGCAAGTCAAAAACCCCGCAGGCCAGTCATTGAATTCTACAGCTCCAAATCATCTTTTCTGAATTTACATCCCACATCTAGACCACAGGGGCGTGATGGCTGGGCCCCCAAGGCCTTGGGCTGCTCTGCATCTGTGGTTGTGCAGGGTCTATCTCCTACAGCTGCCCTCATGGGTGGAGCTGGTGTTGAGTGCCTGTGACTTTTCCACACTGAGGGTGCAAGCAGTTGGTGGGTCTATGAATCTGGGGTCTGGAAAGTGGTGCGTATAGGCTGCCGGTTGTGAGGCATTTGATTGGGTTTAATAGGATAGGAATGTTTTCATTGATGTTAGTGTTGGGAAGTGGGGTTGTGGAAGCTCCAACCCTATATGTTCCTTCTCTACCATCCTAGTAAAGGTTTCCCATGAGGCTCTGCCTCTTGGAAAAGCTTCTGCCTGGACACCCAAGTTTTTCTGTACATACTCTGGAGTCTATTAGATGTCTCTCAAGTCTCTAGTCTTGTGCTCTGTGCACCTGCTGGCTTAACACTATGTGGAATCCATCAAGGCTTGGAGCCCGCACCCATGAGCAGTGACCCAAGCTGTACCTGTGCATCTTTCAGCCATGGCTGGAGCTGGAGCTGCAGGGATGCAGGCAGCAGTGTCCTGAGGATGGACACAACCATGTGACCATGGGACTGACCCAGGAAACCATTCTTCAGTCCTAGAACTCAGCACCTGTGACAGCAAGCTCTGCTGCAAAGGTCTCTGAAATGTCTTCAAGGCCTTTTTAACATTGCCTTAGCTGTCAGCACTGGGTTCCATTTTATGCAAATTTCTGAAGCCTTCTTGAATTTTCCCACTGAAAATCAGCTTTTCTTTTTGATCACTTGGACAGGCTGCAAATTTTCCAAACTTTAAAACTCTGCTTCTCATTTAAATATGTTTCAATTTGAGGGTGTTTATTCAGGCACACAGAAGGCCACAGGCTGTGTGATACAGATGACACGTCTTGAACTTTGCTGCCTAAAACTTCATTTCACCAGACATACCCTAAATCGTCACCCTCAAGCTCAAAGTTTCACAGGTCTCCAGAGCAGGGGCATCATCCCGCCAAGTTCTTTGCTAAGGCAAAACAAAAGTAACATTAGGTCCTGTTCCCAGTAAGTTGCTCATTTTCATCTGAGACCTTCTAAGCCTGGCCTTCACTTGTCCTTCCTTCAGTCACCCTTTGAATTGCAACTATTTAGCAAGTCTCTATGCTCACCCTTTTAATTGTAACTATTTAACATGTGTCTACAATAGTGCAAACTTTCCCTCATCTTTCTGTCTTCTTCCCAGCCCTCCAAACTGTGCAGTGTCTGGTAGTTACACACCTCTGAACCCGCTTCTACATTTTCAGCTATCTTTGTCACAGCCTGGCAATGTGGTAAAAGAAGAAAAGTCCATTTACAGGGGGAAAATTCAAGAAGACTTCAGATATTTACATATAAAAGAAGTCAAATGCTAATAGTAAAAAAAAAAAAAAAAAAAAAGAGGGAAAAAACCTAGAGGGCATTTCATAGCTCCACTCTGCAGTACAAATTTTCTGTAAAATTATTTTGCAAAGAGGTTTAATTGGTTCATGTTTCTGCTGGCTGTAAAGGGAGCATAGTGGCGTCTGCTTCTGGGAGGACTCAGGAAGCCTCACAGTCATAGCAGAAGGCCAAGGGAGAATGAGATGTTCCATATGGCAGGAGTAGGAGGCAGATAGGGAGAGGAAAGAGGTGCCATACCCTGTTATACAACCAGATCTCATGAGAACTCACTATCAGGAGATCAGCATCAAGAAGACTGACCATTGGTGAAGGATCCACCCACACCACCACCAACTGTTTCCAGGCAGAAGCCTCCTGCAGAGGCAGAGCCTCTTGGAGAACCTCTACTAGGGCAGGGCAGAAGGAAAAGATGGGCTTGGAACCCCAACACAAGAGGCCACCATCCTCCAGACTGCAGATTCATAGACCCACCAACAGCTTGCACTCTCAGTTGGAAAAGCTACAGGCACTCAACACTAGCCCAGTCCATGAGAGCAGCCATGGGGCTACACCCTGCAAAGCCACAGGTGCACACCCTAGTAGAGGCTTTCCACGAGCCTCTGCCTCTACAGCAGACTACTCCCCCTTCCTACTACCCACCACCCTCTCACCACCCTACAAACAACCTACTCCTCACCCTCCCCACCCCCCTACTTTTCCTTCCACTCCTGCCCCTCTTCCATCCATGATTAATTCACCTCCCGCCAGCCCACACCTCCAAAATTAGGGATTACAATTCACATGAGTTTTGGTAAAGAAACACAGCCAAATCATATTATTCAGACCCCGATCCCCCACAGTCTCACATCCGTCTCACAGAGCAAAATATATTCATGCCTTTTCAAAAGTTTCCAAAAGTCTTAACGCATTCCAACATTAACTCAAATGTTAAAAAATTCAATATCTTATCTGAGACAAGTCTCCAGTCCCTTTTGCCTATGAGTCCCTGAATTTAAAAGGATATTCTTTCCTTTCAAAGTACAATAATGGTACAGGCATTGGATAAGCTTTTTCAATCCAAAGGGAAGAAATTTCCCAGGAAAATAACACAAATCAGACCACAGGTGCAAATCAAGTCCAAAACCCAGGAGGCCACTATTCATTCAATCTCAGAGCTCTAAAATCATGAAGAGAATTCACTATCACAAGCACAGCAATAAGGAGATGGTGTTTAACCATTTGTGAAGGATCTGCCCCCCACTCCCAATTTTCACCCCTCACCCCAACCACAATTCCCCCATTCTCCCTACCCCCCAACCTTCCAACCCCCACTCTCCACCAGGATTACATCACCTTCCACCAGACCCCACTGTTTGGATGAACGGAGGCAAGATGGTGCACTTCCGGGTTCTTCATCCCCCCAACTTTTCCTGTGCGCGTGAAAATGCAACCGACGACCCGGGAAGGTGCAGACCAACTAGGCATGCGCCAGGTGATGTCAATCTGAAGAGACCAAGATTTACCTGGTCGCACCTGCAGAATGCCCCCCGACACGCCTGTGCCCCGCCTATTGCCCTCCCACTCCTAGAAAAGCCGCTCCGGAGGGATGCCACGCGCGGCCTTCCTCAGTCCTCCACTCCTGTTGGGATGTCAGGACTGCAGGAACTCCGTCCAAGAGCCCCACCGGGGGACTCTGTTGGCCTTCTTTGCCGGAGGCCGACAGACCTCTTCCCCACACCTTAGGTGACCAAAATAAACTTGCAAAACAAACTACACTTGCCTACTCGTTGGTTCTTTTGTGCCCGCTCTGGTGGTCTTAGAAAAACAAATCAGTTGGTGCCGAAACCCGGGAGGAGACCCCTCCTCAGGGCCCCCAGGGTCTGGGGAGCCTCCTCCTCCTCCTCGTTCCATGCCGCAGATGGACCAGGACCTGAGACCCACTTCCCTCACTCTCACGGCCTCTCCGGGGTAAGTGCCCTTGTCTCCTCTTTACCTCCCTCGGCCAAAATCCTGCGCAGGTCCGAGGTCCATTTGGAGCCACCACGTGGCTCGGGAGACCCGTTCAGGATGGAGACGTCCACCTGACCGTAATCTCCACTTTGGCTCCATGAGCCTCCAGTCTGTCTCTGCTGGTTCCAAAGGACGCTTTGAAGCCAGGCAGGGATCCATTTCCATTTCCATTGTGTCCATTGTGTCGGTAAAGAGGAAACAAACGGGAAACCCCCAGTCCAAATTTCCAAAGAGCACCCCCTTAGGGTGCCTCCTAGCCAATTTAAAAAACCTTACAGCTCGAACAAGACCTTAGGAGGAAGCAGTTAATTTTCCTTTCCACTGTGGCGTGATCGACCTCAGCAATTTCTGCCAGCGGCTAGGCAAGTGGTCTGAAATTAATTACGTACAAGGCTTTTGGGCCTTAAGCTCTCGTCCCTATACTCCTCCTCCTCCCCCCATCCAGACTCCTCCTTCCTCCTCCTTACCTACTAGTAATCCACTCAGTCCCGTGCGTCCTTCGGGGCCCCCAACTGGCTGTCTTGAGTCTCCTATCTCTGCACACACCCGCTCTAAGTGCCCTGCTGATGCCTCCACTCCTGCCCCACACCCTCCCACAGTGTTAGCACCTTTGCGAGAGGTGGCTGGGGCAGAGGGAGTAGTCAGAGTACATGTCCCTTTTTCATTGGCCGATCTTTCCAAAATTGAGAAGCGTTTAGGGGATTTCTCAGCTAATCCTACCATATACATAAAGGAATTTAGATACCTTTGTCAGGCCTATGACTTAACTTGGCATGACCTCCAGGTTATCCTAACCTCCACCCTAAACCCTGAGGAGCAAGAGCACATCCTAGCGGCCGCCAGGCAGCACGCCAACCAACTACATTTAACTGAC